>NC_092644.1:45519927-45667427 GCF_039555335.1 Amphiura filiformis | reverse complement strand
TCCCCAACAACATTTTCAACAACATAATTATAGCCTACCGTTACTATGACATCATAAAAGAAATGCGTCCTCAAAATATTGGGGGATTCTGACTACTTACAAAATAGACCAAAAAATAACTCTTAGCCGGTCAAAAAGAGCTGCTTAAAAAGATCGTACAAACATGCAATTTTTATCGGATTTGTGACTATAATTTATAGAAGTAATTTAGAATATTTTAGTAAAATTCATTGGGCTTCAACCCCCAGTCCCCTGGTTAAGGTGACTTGTTAAGAAGATTTCCCGCCAAAATGAGCACAAGATATTTGACCTCTATTTGAACGTTTTAGTGCACCTAGAAATAATATGTTATGGGGTACCCCCGTAGCATCGAAATTTCAATATACTAGATTTGATAAGTAAATTTAATTTGTTTAAAATTTGAGATAAACTATGTTAATCCATAGCACGAGCAATCACAATTACACGTGTAAAGGAAGTTCTTATCCCAGTTCTTATCCAAATATTACACACAGTTATCAACCAAAGATAATGCCAAGTCTATGTGTAAACTATTAAGGATACAGGTAAAACAAAGACATCGTGAATGGTATAAATACCAGAACAACCGTTTCAAATACTTTAAATCGAGGAAACTATTCAATACAGTATGGTACATAAGTTGGAAAAAGGAAACAGGAATTTTATGAAATGAAACAATTAAATCAAGGAAAATACACTAATGGAGGTCCAAAAGTGAACGGTTCTGCGGCGGGAAGCAGTTATCTCACTGGAATAGCCGGAAGAAATGGACGTAATAGCTTCAAAAAAGAACCGATACAGGTAGGATGGAAATGATATTGTGAAAAGGAATATTAATTTCGACACCAAAAACCAAGTTATCGATATTTTGAACGAAGATGTAAGTTGCTATTTAAAATACCCTGACCATGTTACTGAATTGGGTTTGAGACTGTTGTCGTCAATATATTCTTTAAGGTGTCGGTCACCCACCTTTGCACAGTGTTTTATATCATGAAAGCTCATCAGACACACAAAATTGCATATCAAATGATTTTTATAAATTAACTAATTTTATGGCAAACTATTAAAAATTGAAACTGTTTTCATCCCAGCTACATACACTTTAAGTACATATCATTAGATTTATTTTACTTATTTGATATCAGAAGAACATTTCTCGTAAATACGTGAAAACATCGCTATCCGAACCCTTAAGCGTGTTAAGTAAAGTAGAGTAAAATCGAATACCGAGTAAGCCGTTTATTCCGTTGTGCATTATTAGAGGCCTGTGATCATATAGGGCAATTATTTGTGTGAAATTAGTGTGAAAATGTAAGCTCTAAAATTTGGTTTTCATCAGGGTACCAACATTGAAACCTGTTTTGATGAAAAAATGACTTTTAATTTTAGTTTGTTGCATTAGTTCCTTTTCCACCTGTGTTTGGAATGAGACACGTATTGTTGATATGAAAGATGGAAATACGATTCTTTGAAATTCAAATTGAAAATCTTGATACAATATAGGCCTATACGTTATTAAAATTATAGAAAAAAACCGACACACGTGTCACCTGTTTAAGTATTGGGCTAAGGTATCATTACCTCAATTGATGTGATGTGAAAACAGTTTCGTTAGAAATTCAACCAAGTATTCTTATGCAACCAAATTAATAAATTATCATTTGGAGGTGAACGATCGAGTAAATGTTTCTATTATCAGAAAACATTAAATGCACCAAAATATCACCAAAGCTTGATTTTTAAACTTGTATGATAATGGCATCGAATTATACTGATATACCGTCAGTTTAGTTGTTATTTCAGTGTCAATGGGAATATAATATAGGTATACTATGTACCTTATAATAACAATTAAATTGGTGGGTGTTAGTTTGCTACAAATTACGCAGTTAAAATATATTGGGATTTCATTACAATTTCGTTACCACAGACCGAGTGACAAACTATAATAAGCTGTGACATCATCACCCAATTTACATATCGCCGTCCACAGCCAATACAATTGGAGCACCATTGGCCTGTTTGCCAAATATTCATGAGAACCTCATGCACTGCCACGAGAGGATAATCATGTAAATGAGAATGTACACAATGACTTGCGCATGCACGGCTATAGAGGTTGTGCATATGACGTATCATACCACAAACATAAGTAAATTTGATGATTTAAAAAGGATATTGTTTTACAAGCAAAGCAATGAGTCGTTGTAAAGCAGAAAGATACTGATATTGACGAACATACATAACTCTGTATCCCATCCCCTCACCCCAAGACAGTCAGACAGAGAGAGAACCAGAGGCAGACAGGCAGACAGAGGCTTTTGAGGAGTACCACTTATGTTTTGTCTGCTTCCGAATTCCATATAGGCTAGGTGTATAATACCAGCATTGAAAAAGTCAACAAACACTTGTTATTTGCATCTTCCTTTAGACCAGTATAAGACAAAACCTGAATTTAAATCAAATATTACAATAAGTTATAGTATTTCTACGAGTACATTGTCGGTTATCACAGTACCGGTGCAGCCGGTCACTGTGGAGAGGATGATTTAAGGAAGCCCCATCATGCACTGCAAACGTGTTATCACTAGAGTTTCAACTGCCACTTTACTTTTCAAATCCCATTGAATTCTGTGCAAAAGATGTTGTTTAAGAATTGTACGTGTGTCATTATTACTTGGTCGATTTCAGAACAAAAGTGATGTATGCATAAAGGATAATTCACACCTTCTGTAGGTAACATAAAATCATGTGAAATCGACTAGCATTTTGAATGCGTTTTTATTGTAAATATATCAGTCCAAATTCAAATTTAACCATGCCCGTCAACGCAGTGTGCGAGCAGTGGTGTCATGTTCACTCACACAGCTGTGCTAACCGCAAGTCAACACAGTGGCGTGGTGGGAAGTGCTTAAATGATCCTCTGGTCACTGTGTGAGTGGTTGAGCTTTCGTCAGATGTGTCTCTGACTTCAACAGGTTCTGATAAAGTCAGAAATTAATTTGACGAAAGCTGTACCACTAACGCAGGGACCGCCTGCACAGGTACTGTGATATCTTGTATAAATTACTATAACCTATTTGTGAATTCACTACTTAGTTCAAATCAATTACACATTTACGCGAGCTCTGCACACTTTTTTCATGATATCATTTTGAGAGTATCCTTTTCCCGGATATACTACAGACAAGTTGAATAATAGTGATAGGACCAAAACAAATAAATATATAAATACGTTACGTAAATAACGAGTATTACATGCGCCTTGTATTTTGGCCATGTAACGCAAAAAATGACGTTTCATCTTGAAGCACATTTGGAAGTGTATACATTATAATTACCTCAGATGTATAAACATGATAAGTGTCGTCTTATTACTGAAATGTAGCGCAGTTGAACACAAATACTCTATCACCCCATTACATTGGTATTGTCAATAATATCAACCCTGATACTAGTATATTAACTATAACATATGATGAAATATGATTTGTTGCACCCAAGGTTCTGGCATAATGTTGCGGCATATATGATTTGAATTTTATCGGCTGTTTCATTATAAAGTTTCCAGCTCTCTTTGATCAGTTTATGTTTGGATATTAAATGAATGAACGGTTTTGTTAATTCAATCGGACAGATCCAATCCTCTACAAACTGACTCGGAAACTGTCTGACATTTGCCACAACCATATTCATATCTACTGGTATAAATGAAGTTTTAACAAGACTAACAAATTTAGATATGTAGTTATTAAAAAACTGAGATCATGCATGGTTGTATAATCACTTGTTCTTGAGATTTTGTCATTGCAACTTGGTGAAGGATTCGATGGCGTCCAGTAATACATTGCTAAATTTGTCAGACACTGGTTTTAGGAAATTTTCTCAAAATGGCACATTTCAACTGTTTGGAAATAATATGAACCTGTTTTGGCGGGAAATTTGAGGATAAATACTGCAAAGTTGTTATTTTGGATCACTTTTAACCGCTAACATGGATATCGATCCGGATAATGTACCAATTATTGATGAAACGCCTGATAGTACACTTGATGGGTTGTCTGAATTGCCGGAATCGGAAGCTGATATCAATGGAATCAGTCACAGTGACACGCGCCCGGAATTGGGCCTGCTACAACAGGCTATGCTTACATTTCAGAAAAATAGTCAAATTAAGCTCAATGAAAATGCAGAAGATGGCGGTAATGAGGAAGAACAGGTATGGATTATACTTCAGAGAGAATAGTGTGAAAGTTGTTCTTGTTGCTTTGTTTCTTACATCTACCGATACACATATGGAATTCATACACGTAAAATACCCTTTGATGGTATACAAATGTTCCATCTTCAATCTATTTATTAAATGTGTGACAAGTCGATAATTCATTTATTTTATGAGATGTTATTTATTACTTATGGCGTTTATGACATTTAGCTCTATTAAAGATAAACGGTTTGTTTGTCACACGTTTGTCACAACAGTTAACATAACCATTTTTTTACTTAACTTAATTTAGTACCATATGAAGTACACCTTAAAGTTGTGGATTGCTCTTGGTACTTTTTTACTAACAGATATCGATAAATCTTGTAAATCATTTCATAATAGTGATACGTGCTTGACTAATATTTACATTATGCATTTTGTGTACACACGATTATTATACAAAAATTTCAGGGATGGCATAATTATTGTCGTTTAGAAAAAGGAATACCACTGTTTACATACTGCACTGATAATAAAGAGGAATTAGTTCCAGAACTGTCCAAAGTTGATGTGTTGAATTGAAACGTTTGATTACCCGGTAGTTCATGCTAAAATTGGGTACCAAATCAAAATAAACTTAGCAATATGTTTAAAAGTGTACACAATAAGTATTAACCATGGACGGGTTCTCACATAATGATTCTAGAATCAATGCAAATAAGTAAACAATACCTACATTCTGTAGGTCTTTTATAAAATTTCTCCTAGCTACATACACTTTAAGTACATACCATTAGATTTATGAAGTTTTTTTCGAGGACTATTAAATGTCCAAAATGTCAATTTTAATAATTTGCCATAAAATTTGTATTATATCGCAAATTTCAAAAATCAAAATTAGTTGATATCAGAAGGACACTCCTCTTATTCAGAATGCAATTTGGTGGGTCTGATGTGTTCTCAGGTCCCACAAAAACACTGTGGGTGACCGAGTACTTAAGAATAATAGTCGATATTGGCATTGCAAATTCAAAATTAATTGTTTTACCAATTAAATTCACAAGTGATTGTTTGTAATACACTTTTTCCTCTTTCATTTTCATCTCAGGGATTTTATTTCCAATTAAATTTTATCAAGGAATAGGTGATATCGACATTATAAATTCCTAATCAATTATGGAACGGTTTGGCAAATCTTATTACAGCTGAACTCTAACGGGAAAAATGCAAGCAAAAAATTGATTGAATCTGTTACTAAAAACAATGTTAATGTTCCTTAAATTTCATTCTTTTTTTAACTTTAGTAAAACTTTTTAAACAATATTTTGTAAGAGAATTAAAGGCCATTTCCGATGGGTCAGAGTTCAGTTGTACTATAAACTGTGCCAAAACCGTTCCACAATTTATTAGGAATGTATAACTTCGATATCGCCTATTATTTGATAAAACTAATTTGGAAATATTATCATTGAAATCAAAATGAAAGAAGGCAAAAGTTTATTACAAACGATCGTGTGTGAATTTTATAGTTTGTGAAACTTGCCTCATATTTGACGTAGGACAAATATTCCCTGAAGGGTCATGGTGTGACCGGTTTTGATAGTTACGCTTTGTTGAAAGAAAATCACAGAGGAAGATAGCGTGTTCAAGAAAAATATTTTGGGCAAATAAACACCTACAGATGTATCCGTAGTGACAGACTTTGCTATATGCATAGCAAATAAGATCAACAAACGTAATATTTAGATAGGTTTATAGTTTCAAAACTATTGCAATATCAGTGATTGCCAGAGAGTTGTTGGTAGAGAATTATGTCTAGGTGACGATGTTTTCAGTCGTACCACGTTCTTGGCAAGTATCGGTCTAAAAGGTGACAGAAGTTCCATTAGGCGGAGGCGCCGTATTTAGCGTTAGCTTTGGATATTCAGTTATTTTCTCAACTTTTCACACGGCTTACTCGGGTGAAATTCAATAATCAATGTTTCTCCCTCTATAAAAAAAATTCAATGTCATGATGTTTCTCCCTCTATTAAGAGATGCATTGGTACAATGTTTAAAATTTTGAACGTGGAAAATCTAATTGCTTAAATGTTCATCATCAGAAGATAATCAATGTTGAGGAATACATTACGTTTTAAAGATGTACTGCATCTGTGTATCTGTATGACACATAAACAATGTCAAATATTGCCCGTTGAGTTGTTTTGGACCAAATATCAATTGATAAATATGGAAGCTGAATAATCGTATTGTAATAAAAATATATAACAACTCAACACGCAACATCCTTTCAAACTAATAATAGCAAACTAGAGCAATATTGAATCTGGATCAACGTAATACAAAGTCAGTGTACTTTAATGTCCGGGTTTTATTGCAAAGAGCAGACAATCATAGTTCCCGCGTATGGAGACAAGAGACCATGATTACTTTTGCTTATTAGTAAAATATTACTTCCATACTGTTAAGCGCCTCTAAAATATGTTTTAGTATATACTTAATAGTAGATTCAGTTATATTTCAAGTTTACCATAATGAATGCAGTATGTCTGCAACCATCATGAAATCAAATTTCATTTTGGCTTAGGGGAAAGAAACTTGATCCAACTGGTGTACATGATCGACGTTACGTCGGATATTACCGTGGCAGGAACTAATGTGACACAAGGCCTTATGTTGTCAAATGTAGTTTGATACGTTATTAATATTAGACTTTCATGTTCTAAATGTATTGTTATGAATGACTGGAGATTGGTGTCCTTAGTTGCATCTGGAGACCTACATATGAATTGCAAACAAATAAAATACACTCTGATGCATACATGAGGCGCCCAATATATACAATAATGTATGCAATAACATACCACTTTGATGCCAGCCCAAGATGACGTCATTGTTGGCTTAAACATTTATTGATACATAGCTTAAGCAATATCGCCTTTTTGACAATATTTCTAGTGCGTCTATTTACTATTAGCTCAGGTTTAACGAGCCCTTAATAATGGCAAGGTTCTTCACAAACCATCTCACTAGCGTTGACCTAAATTGTTTATCAACGATTCTGAGCCTTTATTGGCCTTGTAAATGTTGACCTCTTTGTATTGTATTGATTTTTATTTTAAAGGGGGTTTTAGAGGCGCTGGTTAATAACTCGATCAGACAATTAATTATTTAGACGAACATCCTCATATTCGTAATAATATATAAATGATTACCACTAATAAACAAAAGTAACATGATCTTTTATTTTCAGCTCATTATAATATTACGAATACTTTAGTTGACAGACAGGTTTAAGGTGCGCCTGTTGCATTATCCCAATGATAGCCAGTTAGTTAAGAACTTTGCCATAATGCTAATCATAAATAGACCTGGATGCCACTGTCTTTTCGCTGGAAGTAGGTGCCAATCGGAGTATCAATATTTTGGGAATAATGTGCTTATTTAAGCATCAAGCGGCAAGTTCTCAACCAAAATATTTGGTTAGTTCGGGTATGCTGTAACTCTTTGGTGTGTAACATGCTAACTAGACATCGCAGGAGTGCAAACTATTCTTTTTTGAAAGCCCTAAGCTAGGCGAACAATTTACCTCAAATTTTACGAAAATTGGAGCAATTTTGATTTTTGACCCATGCACAACAAGCAACAAGCAAATCGAACCTAACACCTTTTGTTCCGCATAAGCTCACATATTAAACTTTTTAGCTATAGGTCGTACGCGCACAAACTTTACATTTCTAGGACCCGTGGAGTCAAACGAATAATTTGACCTGTTTGAAAGTGTTATTGGAATAAAATAAATTTTCCCCACACGATCTTATGAGGTAATTGTGGAATGCTTTTGGGAGTCACGGACTCAAAATACTGTTAGGCAGACAACAGATTCGAGCATACCCAAATTAACAAAAATAAGCTGGTTTCCAACTTTTACGCAAACCTGCCGGTTGGAGTTCATCGCCATGGTCTAGTCGGAGGTTAGGATGGTTAGATATAGAGTATACCACAAAGGTCGTTATCCGGGCATATGCCAAAAGTATGCAAACTATCATCAATACTGCCGACTCTTGAATGTTTATTTTGTGAAAATATTTCTAGACTTCTCAAAAAGATATTTTTAAACTCTGAAATCGGCTAAATCTAGTACGTCTATCAGATTAAATAGACAGTCATAGTAGACCTCCGTATATCAAGTTAGCTCTCATTCTATTATTAGAGACACATTTTTTTAGCTATGTACTTGTCGACCAACGTGGTACCTCTACAAGTACAACCCATCGTCAAATCATATTTTGCTTTGGCGTAGGGAAAAGACACTTTATCTAACTGTTGTACATGATCGACGTTGATTCTGATATTACCACGACAGGAACTAATGTGACACAAGGCCTTAGGTTATCAAATGCAGTTTGATACCTTATTAATATTAGAATTTCATGTTGTAAATGTTTTGTTATGAATGACTGGAGACAGATGTCCTTAGTTGCAGTTGGAGACCTACATATTAATGGCAAACAAATAAATCAGCCTCCGTTATGCATACATGAGCTGCCCAATATGTATGCAACTCCATACAACTTTGGTGCCAGCCCAAGATGACGTCATTCTTGCCTTAAATATTTATTGATACATAGCTTGAACATGATATAGTTTGCAATTATAGCACCTTTTTACCTTTTGATTTTTAACATTGATAATATTTCTATTGCGTTTATTTACAGTTCTCTAAAAAATTAACGAGCTCGTATGGCAAGGCTCCTCACTATCCATATCTCAAGCATTGACCTAAATTGTTCATCAACAATTCTGATCCCTTATTGGCCTAGTAAATGTTGACCTCTTCGTATTAAATTGATTCAATTTTAAAAGAAGATTTTTAGAGGCGCCTGTTAACCCAATCAGAGTCAGACGGTAATTAGTTAGAAGAACATCCTCATATTGATAATACCCGGATAATAAATAAAGAATTACCACTAATAGATAAAAGTAACATGATCTTTTACTTTCAACTGATATAATATCACGAATTCTTTAGTTGACAGGTTTAAGGTGCGCCTGTTGCATTATCCCAATGATAGCCATTTAGTTCCAAGAACTTTGCCATAATGCTAATAATAAATAGACCTGGAGGCCACTGTCTTTTCGCTGAAAGTAGGTACCAATCAAAGTATCAACGGAAATATAATATATCCGACCAGATGGTGGATCTTAATGGAGTTTATCGCCATGGTCTAGTCAGCGGTTTAGGATGTTTAGAGATAGAATATACCACAAAGTTCGTTACCCGGGCATATGCCAAAAGTATGCAAACTATCGTCAATACTGCCCACCCCTGAATGTTTATTTTGTGAAAATATTTCTAGACTACTCGAAACACGTTTTCAAATTCTAAAGCTATTTGATTAAATAGACAGTCGTAGAAGAGCTCAGTATATCAAGTTAGCTATCTTTCTATTAATGGTAGACGAGGTATTGTTGGTCGAAGCAACCTAAAAATCGAGTTTTATTATCTAGATCAATATATTACTGAAAATTAACACCTTGATGTTTTGCAAAACTGCATTCTACAAATCGTATACTTTGCAAACTTGCTTAATTTATTGTTGTTAATGAGTTATGTACGTTTTACAAAAGTGTTGTTGTTTCAGCCCTCTTTACATCGTAACTCAAGAACCGCAGCACCTATAAAAGTATATATGTGATATTTTAATTCTTCTACACGCTCGCAATGAATTGAGCAATGCAGTTTTGCCAAAGCTCACTACCATTCGTAAGATGCTGTGAACTACCAAATCACAACAGTTTAAAATAATTAATAACCTTAAGGGCTGGGGTATGAACGTTTGGACAGTATTTATTTTGGGACATTAGAGCACATCAGACATATCGAATTGCATTCTGAATATGAAGAATGTCATTCTGATATCAAATAATTTTGATTTTTGAAATTCGCAATTTAATACACATTTTATGGCAAATCATTAAAATTGATATTTTGATATTTAACCGTACTCGAAGTAAACTTTATAAATCTGATGATTTATACTTAAAGTGTATGTAGGTGGGATGAAAAGCCGACGATCAATTGAAAATTTGACCTTTCGTATTGAAGATATGGATTTTTTTCCCAAAACACCAAAAAAATTAGGTCTTTTTGGGAAAAAAATCCATATCTTCAATATGAAAGGTCAAAATTTTCAATTGACCGTCGGCTTTTCCTTCCTGCTACATACACTTTAAGAATATATCATTAGATTTATATAATTTACTTCGAGGACTGTTATATATCAAAATTTGAAAAATATCAAATTTTTATAATTTGTCATAAAATTTGTATTATATTGTGATTTTTAAAAATGAAAATTATTTGATATCAGAAAGACATGCTTCGTATTCAGAATGCAATTGATAGGTCTGAGGTGCTCTCATGTCCCACAAAAAATACTGTCGAAACGCAATAAACGCTCATTTTGGATCCCTTAAGACACATCTTTCTTTGGCTCTGCACTTATATACAGGGTTCAAAAGAAATAACTCCCCCCATAAAATTACAAAATATTTCTTTGCATAACTTGACAAACATTTGGTTGATTTGAAAAATTTAAAAACCTGTGAATAGAGTAAACTTTATGCTACCCTCCCAATTTTCTTCTTTTTGAAAATCGTTTTTTTGTTGGTCAAAAATTATCACATTTTCCAAAAATGATGCTTTCAGAAAAAGTTGCACTTTTCAACATCCAATACATGTTATGTACAAAAACGTTCTCGATATCAATGTGATCAATGTAAATTTTTAGTTAATTTGTTTTAAATTTTATGTATCCGATTACTCAGTCACCCATGCAATCATCTTTCAGTATAAAACAATGATTCATTGACATGAATTTTGACATGAATGGGGTTTTCAGTCGGTGTTTCAAAATTGGTAAAATCACTATAGGAGTAAAAATAAGGTTTGCAGTGTGATGCTTGTTTCTTTCGCTGGCTAGAAGAGATGAAAAATTTACTTGCAAATTGTAGACTGAAACAGTTGCAAAGATCTATAGCAACGGCTCTCTTGAATAAAGGCGTACATGACAACGAAGAAATGGCCAACAAAGATTGGAGGTTGGAAGTCAGCATTCAGCCAATTAACTGCATGCAGCCAATCTCTTGTGGCCACATCATGAGTGTTACACCTTTATCCAAGAAAGCCACCATTCTAAATCAAAATGCAAGATGCTTTAATTGACCCAATACAGGTAAATGTTCACCCTTTTGGACAAATTTATGCTTGGAGAGCTCATTTCTCCTTCCTAGTGATTTTATCATTTTGAAACAACTGCTGAGTAAAAACTTCAAAGAAAATCTCATTTTACGCCGAAATTAAGTTCAACAAATCTTTGTTTTGCACTGAATGATGGTTGCATGGGTGCCTGAAGGATCGGAGACAGAAAGTTAAAGGAACAAACCAAGAATTAAATCAACCTTAACATTATTATCGAGAATGTTTTGTACATAATGTGGTAAAGTGCAACTTTTTCTGAAAGCATCATTTTTGGAAAATGTAATTATTTTTGACCACAAATATTGGTTTTGGAAATGAAACAACTTTGGGAGGGTTGAAAAACGATTCTTCTATTCACAGCTTTTTGAATTTTGAAAATCAACAAAATATATGTCAAGTTATGCAAAGAAATATGTTGTAATTTTAAGGGGGGAGTTATTTCTTTTGAACCCTGTATATATTGCAATTATTTGCTGTAATATTTTCGTGTTTGTCATTGAGGAAGGAAAATAGATCTCGAAACGTAAATGTCTTTGCTGTAGTGTAGTTTGTGTAATATTCTATGGTTTGCATAATGCTTTAGTTTAATATCGTTTTAAAACTAAAAATGCTCAGATGTCAAAGGAAATTGTCTCAAATTGTCTGAAAATCTCAACTAAGGAATAGTTTGCACTTTCTAGAACTTTTGCAAGTTACTGTCTAGAATGCTTCGTTACTGGCAACATCCAACAATAATGGTAAAACCTCCATAAACTCTATTGACCATGCAGCGAGCAGAATCTTGGTCAAAAAGTTACCTCCACACGGAATAAAGCAATTCCTATCGTGGTAACTTGATCGCTGACCGAGATTCTTCTTTCTGCATTGACCATAATCTATATCTACGTAACGAAAAATCCCCCACAGGAGGGGAGGCGAAATTATTAGCCCATGTACCATGTGTAGCATCCTAAATTACCCAGAATAGTCATGGCATTCACGCAACTTCTGACGTTGTTACTGGTAATTGCAACTGGTCTTTTCGATGTAAAATGTGTTGTCGTGGGCGGAGTTCGTTAATGTTAATAAATTGTATAGTTAATCATAACTCTAGTTATGTATGTCAGGCTTTTAAAATCAATGTCATGAAATACCGGTTTTAATCCATCATCACATTATTGTATGACAAGTTAGCAGTCAGCATAAAATACACGCTGCATAAATGACCAATTGAAACAAGAACATGTTGGGAAGTTGAACCTTTGCTACTTTATATCAATCAGGTTCACTGTATTGATTTATTTATTCATACTGATAAAATTGGGAGCAGCCATTAAGTACTTAGATACGCATTCGCTCCACACACATGAACATGAACAAAGATATGTTATGATGAACTAATCTTAGAGATGATTTATCGAAAGTATTTAAAAATGATATCTAGAGCCGTCAACGTTTTCATGTTGTTGGGTTTTTTTGTGGCACATTTTAAATTTTAGTATTGCCGTGGTCAACTGTGTGTTACCATTGAAGACTACCCAGGGGCAGGGGCTATTTTAACGTGCCAATGGCACGTTCGTGCAGGGAGATTTAAAATCCGTGCAGTAACAATTAAAAATCCATGCATATTTAAAAATATGCAGTTGAGATGCTTAGTAGGGCCTTTGTTACGGTCACTTTCAGGCAGTGGCGTAAAGTTTTATTCTGATTTCCTTTGGCAGCTTAACCATCGCGTATACGTGCGCGACATCAAGCGTGTGCATTGGACCTTGTGCAAATAATACGCGCTGGACGACTCGCAGTACGCTTAAAGCAATATTATAACATTTTCAAACAAAATAGATTAGCATTTCTTTGCCATAAAATGTTAGCTTTTACTGTCAGATATATCCCCTTTTATTTTCGAGCCGAACAACTACGGCAAAGCAAAGAAAATTTGAATTTACTACCAGCGCACATGTCGCCAATACGTACCACTCCTTCGGTCATGTTGTGGTACGACCCTTTGTTGTGTATATCACCGTCCCGCACGCCGTGACGTACTGTGTGTTATGAACATCGTGTATGCGTTCGACTAATAATTCCATCGTAATAATAAAGCGCTGAATCAGCCTTTAATTCAAAATCAAGGATTTTGACAAAACTACAGCACTTAGAGTCTTGATTTTTGCAGGGTATATTGGTTT
This sequence comes from Amphiura filiformis, assembly GCF_039555335.1. Lineage (NCBI taxonomy): Eukaryota > Metazoa > Echinodermata > Ophiuroidea > Amphilepidida > Amphiuridae > Amphiura > Amphiura filiformis. Next base: position 45,653,767 of record NC_092644.1, on the reverse strand, counting down.
AATAAAGTACAATTTAATCGTGTAAAAAAGGAATTTTAAAAATTCAGTAAGGGCGTCTTCCTCAGCAAATGTTATAATATGGCTTTAATTTGTAAAAGGAAATCTGAATAAACCTTTAGCTAAGGGGGCAAAGGAGGGCACATGCCATGGCCAAAAGTAAAAAATGTGCACGCTTTTTTCGGGGGAGCGGTCACTGGGTTTACAAGGTTTAGCAGTTCTTTGGATATAACCAAGGTCTAAGATATAGCGCGGTTTTTGGATTGTCACAGTCTAAAGGCTCTATAGTAGGGCTATTATCAGCATACGTTATTTGCTTTTAGAATTAACCAAATCAAGAGTTTGTCAAAGGATAATATAGTGGCAAGTCTTGTAAAAGGGGGTGAGTAGAATTAAGCATATTTTGCTTTATATTTATCTTTAATTAATTCCAGTTCAGAGCACATCTCACAACAAAGGTAACTAAGAAATCAAATATAAATTATACTATTGTTATACTACAGATCATAGTAAAAGTTTTTATGAAAAGCACGTACAAGAATATTATGTTTTGGCTTGTATATTACTGGAAATTAAGTCCAGTTCAGAGAACATTTTACGACGTAATCAAAAAGTAGCTACAAGATTATATATCACTTTACTATTGTTATACTACAGATAAAAGCTTTTAGAATTATATTCCAATTATAATCAAAAGTAAGTACAAAAACCCTAAGTTGACCTTATATTAAGTGAAATTAAGTCCAGTTCAGAGTACATCTTAGTATCTATAAAAATTAATGAATTTTTATCAAATTAAATATAATTTTGCTTTTGTTAGTTTGTTTGTTACAATATAGATGAAGCTTTTAGAGCTTGTTCCTTCTTTAGTGAAAAACGTGCTGACGTCATGTACGACTGACAAAAAATGAAAGAGAAAATCGGGCAAAGGAAAAGAAAAGGGGCACGGAGCCTGTTTCCTAACAAAATTAACACCGATCAAGGGCCAAAATAGTGTAAAATATCCTTTCTTAGAAAATTATGTAACTTGAAGTCTCTAAGCTTCTAACTTAGAAGCTTAGAGACTTCAAGTTACATAATTATACAGTCTTTCTAAAAAAACCGGGTCTATAATACCGGGTCAAAATGATGCAAATTTTTGTCTTTTCCCCCGGAATGTGTATTTCCTATATTGCCTTTTTGTGATACACCATACACTCTTTTGTTTAAAGCACCAATGGTGTAAAACGGTTGCCTTGTACCAATTGTTATTCATTTGCTCTTGACTTCATTTATTTATTTTTTTAAACAGTGATTTGAAAAAGGTTACATATTATCAGACATAATCTATAGGCTATTGGCCTTCACCTTGGCCTAAGACAATCGATTATCAAACGGATTGGATATGAGGAGATGTGTTATTATAAGGCCAAGGATAAAATTGAGAGAGCATCTTTTGTAACAGATGCATTTTGCAAATGTAGCTCAATGTGATGTAGTAGCGAGTTAAGATGGAATGAGTAGTAGATTAATTGCTCTCTTGTTTAGATTTGTCAACTGGCATCTTAGATACGTGTCAGAGGAATTCAAATCATGCGCTGTAGAGGGAATTTACAAACCAATAAAGTAAAGTTTTTCCCAAAGTAGCATATTCTTAGTGATATTAATTAATTCTATTTATAATAATAATAATAATAATAATAATAATAATAATATTAATCGTGCGCAATTAATAATAATAATAATAATAATAATAATAATAATAATAATAATAATAATAATAATAATAATAATAATAATAATAATAATAATAATGATAATGATGATAATCGTGCGCAATTAAGCGATATGTAACTCAGATTAATAACGGTATTAAAGTCGGAGCTCGAAATACCTCATATCAGCCTCCTTGTGTCTTGATTGCGTGTTAATAATAATGATAATAATATAGTAATAGTGGAGGTCACCCCGGTCAAACCGACATTAGTCATACAATTGCTGACTACGGAGATAACTTTTGACATTAACTCTTGGATATACGTACATACTAACATAAATATGCTTACCACAAATTAACTTTTATTGGTACCCAAGGAATACTACCACGTTTAGCGGTTGGCAAATGTTGCTTAGAACACCACTAAATAGCTCCCCAAAATTGGAGATTCAAAACTCTTAGGTATTGCTATATAGATATGTAAGCGCGACATTGTTTTGTCTTTGAAATATTCAACATTCTTTTAGCATTAACAACGAGAAATTCTTTTCAGTGGCTAGAATGTGACAATTAATATTGAAAATAATTACCAGTGAAGTTTGTGTGCCGTAGGAGCTAATATGTTACTGACAAAATGATTGACACTGATATAATGTCAGTTCATGAATAGGACACAATATTGTTATTATTGTGCTGTAATTTCTTGATTTTTAGATATCTTAGTCGTAACTGATAAACCCCTGATGGAAACATTCGTAATAAATCTAAATCACTTTTATTTGATTGATTTTTAACTTTAACATTAGCCATGTATTTACGGACTCACAATATTGCATTGGCATTTACAGAAGTTCGTTACTGATACCTACTTCGTTTTATGTCTATTTCCAATTGCTTCCAATAGACACAATTATATTGACGACTAAGTACCTCATGCTAAATTGTATTAAGCAGCAATGCTAAATTGTATTAAGCAGCGACTATAAATTGTATGCAGTTACTAGAAAACGACAATTAAAATTGACAATAATTAACATTGAAGTTATACGCAGTGGGAAATGAATAATTGACGACCTGTCTGACCTCATGTTCAGTTCATGAACCATACACAACATTTTAACCCCTTATATCATGTCAATTCCCTCTAGTATCCATGAGAAGCCGCTAAATCACTGTCAACTAAACCCCCTATGCAGCCCCTTTGGCATCAGCGGTTTCTATTTGAAGAAACATCGTATGGTGTCTTGTATTTTGCTCAAAAATAGATTCCTCCTCGACCAAAATTTTGCCCTTATGTTAAGGTAAAGTACTCTTTGCCTTCTCCATGTTGCACGTGTTTCCCTAGTGTTTTAGACGCAAATTGAATAGCCCCGCGTGCCTTTCATAATGTGGTTACCGAAACCAAGTGAAGTTTAAATTGAACTAATCACCCACGAAAATGGATTATGATATAGAGCCTCGTAACAGTGCTGTGAGGAAGATCAAATGTACACGTTTTTGGTGTATAATTAAAGTAATTTTATTGTGTGGTTTGGGTAGCATACTTTTATTTATTCTCCAAACATGTTTCGAATGCAAATAATTATAAATGACCCATATGTATGAACCTGGTTTAAGAAAAATGCACTTTCTTGGTGTTTTGAAATCCCTAAATAGTACCCTGTGCGTTCAACAACTATAAAAAACAACCTTGAACAATTTCCGGGTTAACTTTTACTTCATTACAACAAAGCAACAAAAAACAAACCTCGGAAACATATAATTTGAACTATATACTATTTGCATATAACATCAAGGATATGTAATTCCTCGTGCTCACCTTAAGAATAATTGTTTTGACAGTAAATAAAATAGTTGTCATACTTTTCACAATTTCATTTAAATGTTTTACGCTCTAACCCTGCCAGTGAGATTCATCAAATGCCTCTTGAGTTTCGAGTTTCCCCTGTGTTATGATCCACATAATTGAACAATTGTATAAAAAGCAGTATGGCAGATCCGCTTTAATACGCAATATGTATATATTTCTCCTTCCGTGGCCTGCGTTGCAAGATGAATGCGTAAAAGTTGTACGATTTATACAGTACAGTAAGGTGCAGTACAGTATCATTTCGGCTGGTGCCTTCATTGGAGAAAAGGATCTTCTCCACAATGTGTTCACGAATACTAATGGTGGACAATTACTGATACCTTTTGGGGGCAAACAAACATTTTTCTAAGCATTATTGATATACGATCTTCGAGCAAAGAAAGTTGCATGCAACTTAAACCTAAATTTTGATACGCTTCCACTGCCAGCATTCGTTTCAGATATCTCAAAAACGTCTCAAACCCCACTACCTTACACAGATATTCTACGTCGCTCTTTAAAAGTGTATTCAATGCTACATATTTTATATCATTTTTTAAATAGATGGACCTTACGACGATCCATATATGGAATCAGTATGCCCATGATACGCTCGTATTAGGGGTGGACTTGTGCAGTGTTTTTGGGTACTTGGTACTACTTGGGTAGTATTGTTGGTCGAAGCAACCTAAAAATAGATTTTCATTATCTAAATCAATATATTATGGAAAATAACACTTTGATGTTTTGCAAAAGTTCATTCTACAAATCATAAACTTTGAAAACTTGCTTGATTTATTGTTGTTAATATGTAAATTATGTACGTTTTTACTCGGGACTACCACATTGATGTGGACTTAGTGCAGATTGTCCAAATGTAATCTAACCCAATAATGTTTAGCACGCAACTTCCTCTATAGTATCAGTTACATTGGAAGGTGATACGCTCATTGGTAATGAAATGACAGGGGTGGACTGACTCAATACTTCCGACGTCTATTCTTAGAAGTGTCTCAATTTCATATAGATCCTGCAAAAACATACACACGCCCTAGATACTTTTATATTGATTTGCATGGATAATTGAGGCAACTCTGTGGAAAATAGAGGTAATGATAGATCCATAACATAACAGATTACAATTATTGATCTTAGAGATATTTTTTAGTAAACAGTTTCACGTTTGTTTATCTCGTAGGAAGTCATCTTCAAAATCACTGGTGATTATGGTGGTAAAACGCCATGTGCCCTTCAATGGTTAACTAATTGTAGAACAAGTTTCGCCCTGAACATATTTTCCACCCATATTTCCAAACGGTGCACAGGTCTCGTTGCGATGAGATCTATGAAGATCATACGGTAGCCACAATGGTGTCTTCTCTATGACAATGAGAATTTCGTAAAAAGAGGCCGCAAATCAAATTTTCCACAAAGAAATCAATATAAATTCAAAGGAAAAATCAATATAAATTCAACCTGCTTATCTTAGACATTTTTGAAAAACGTTAGAGTTAATTTGACCTCTTCTGTTGCCCGAAATAGAGAGCATTATTAACTCTCAAATGAACTACTGCAGGTCACTTAATTGGGTAGTAACACCTCTTAACCGACTAACAACAAAGTCGGTTTCATACATTCTAGGGAAACATGCCATAACCTGGACATTTGCTCTGATTTAATATCACGTAGGTTGATTGCACGTATATAATAGAAACTGAGACTAAAATACCTAGAAAGGACACAACCCGACAACAAAAACAAAAGGAACATAGACAAGGGAAAAATTGTGACCGCAAATATTAATGGCAACCAATTATCGGGATTTTAGTCTGATACCTCACCAACAGACTCATTATCAAAGGCAATAAAATGGCTGGATAATATCACTTACCACGTTCGTCGCTTATTCTTGCTAGGTTTTTATTCGCCCACATTCTCCATAATCTTTATTTTCCTAAAAAAGGCGGGAAAGTATTAATTTCTTAGAAAGGTCTGATTAATAAAAACAAGTATTGCTTTCACATTGGTTGATTTATGACGATTTACATGGCAGGAAAATATGACATGAATCACTTGGTTACCCGGTCACAAGTAGTCCTTTGGTGTAACGTATTGAATGGTATACATGGCAAACAATGAATTCTGTGAAAATAGGATCCATATCATTGCAACATTAAGAAGAGTGGTCGGACGATGATATTTTGAAGTCTTTGTCAAGCGAAAAACAACTATTCGCTAGCTTAAAAGAGTAAACTCTTTTGATGATACAGTTTATGCCTGTTTTAATCTTTTATATTTTCCGTAAATAATTTAAAATAAATAAATCATAATTATAATTTCAAAGACACATCTGAGACTAAACAAACTTCGTATTTTACTTTTAGTTTCAATAAAAATGAGATAGGGGATTATATTACTACCGTGATGTCGTTTTAAAACACTATCGGTAACTAAGCAAACAAACCTCTGCAAACAAACTAAATAAAGCAAATCTTATACGTAATAAATTGTATAAGAACAAGTTATAAATATAGTGCTTTTATACAACTAGTTCACTTAGGAATATCATACTATTTAAATAAAGTTACGTACAATCTGGCTGCTGTCCTCGGGGTTTTTGAAGTTTGTTTTAACCGCTTATATAATGGACAAAACACAATTAGTTTAGCTCGGTTTTCCAAAATCCGGAAAACGCACATTACTACCAAGATTGTATGCGACAAACAAGCTGTAACCAATTAGCCTCCTTGAAGAATGACGGACACAATAAGAAGGCGATGTTCTGTTTGGGTAAACCCGGGCAATTCAAACGTCTCTACCCAAACTGAACATCGCCTTTCTATTGTGTCCACAATTCTTCAAGGAGGCTAATTGAAGAGGTCAGATGGAAAAGGCAATAAACGCTATTTTCAAACTTTTTGTGTTAATAACATTTGCTCTGTTAAATGCTAGATTTGATTAACACCCTACTTTAAACAAATCCAATGTCAATTTTTAAAGCTATGATAACAAAAATTAAACTAATTCTTATTATGTTCTTTATTTTTTGCATCTGAACCTTTAAATATATTGGTACTCCAGACATCTTCTTTCTATTCATATTGTTGCATTATGTTCTTAGCAGAAAGGGCATTTTGTTATAACACCTCTCACGTGATATCTGGTTTTGGTTGGTATTGCTAGTTATATTTGTTGATGTAAACTGAATACAGGAGTCGGTTGTATCGTCGCACTGGCATCTGTCAAAGCATTTGATGGTATTTTATTGATTCGGTTATCCATAGCATTGCTAGGAACCTAAAACTGACAACATTCCAAATACTGGTTTCCGTTTTATCAGCTGATATTATGTATAGAAGTAAAATTCAATTAGTTTTGCTCGATTTTCCAGACAACAGAAAACACCCATTACTACCAAGATTGTATGTGATAAAGAAACTGTAACACAATTCAGATGCCAATTGGTGTCTTATTGCTCGTCGCGTCGCACAGGCACCTGTCAAAGCAGAGAGCAATATTGTTTTCCCGACGTTGGTAGTTACTGATTTGGTTATCCATCCCACCGTGGAAGCTAGAAGTGACACCATTTCAAAACAATTAATCATTATGTTACGGTTTGGTATATTCAACCTGTCATAAATAGTAATTACTTTCATACGAGTAAACCTCTGATATCAAATCATTTATTCACACATACATTGTAGAGATGGTATAAAAAAACTTTAACGGCTTTGGGTTGCAATTCATTTAATATCTAGCATAGAAATAGGCTTATATCAAAATACTACAGCATACCTAATAGTTTTTTAATAGTTTTCAAGTATAGGCACTATAAGTAGTCTGTGACATTACGTGGTGTCTGGGTGAGTTGTGCGTACAATCACCGAATATGTTATAATGGATTGTGTTTTGTATCGTAGCTTTAGGGACATATTCAACGATTGAAAATATAGGAATCCTAAATGAAGGAAATTACAATCGGATGAACAAAGTGGATTTTATTTTATTATATTTTTCGAAGATCAGAACACCTTACAATATAAGTCACTATAAACCAACAAGCCAGAGTTCCAAGATTTTAATAATATCTTCCGTGATGCCCATAAGCTGCACTACTCAAATAATTCAAAAGATTAGAATTTGACAATCTCAATTTAATCTTCTTTCTCCTTTGGTCTTATTTTGCTAACCAAGGTGTTTTAGTGTCACATCAGTAGTTCAGTGAGTTAGTAGTGCTGAATGAAATAACACTCATCTGATTTACAAGGATAATGCTCTTTTGCAAAATGCTAATAAATGAGTATCCTTTCATTTCTTTGAGTAGTGTACAATGTTTGTAAAACATATCTTTTATGTAAAGAGGCCAGTGATCTTACGCGACCGATGGACCTACTGATGCAACACAGAGATCAATGATGTGTTATCAATGTGGCATCAATTGCTCATTATTGTGTTAACTGGATGTCTCATTATGATTATTTTACTTGTGTACCTAGGTTTTAATGAAAAATATGCCTTGTTAATATTCTCTAAGATTAATAACGCCACTTTTTACTGGTATGCATTATGTTTTTATGAAACTAGTCGCCGTAGAAGTGACGTAATTAATCGGATTAAATCATAGATGTCAAAGAAAGGCGGATCACTCGCACCCGTAATTAGATTAGTATCTTTGAAAAGAGCGGTATTGTATTCAATCTATGTTTGCTGACATACACAGGTGATTAGTGCACTCTGCTTGTAGTGTAGGGCGATCTACTCAAAAATTGTATTCCGCTATTGCTATGGTAGTTAATCCGATTATTACGTCACTTCTACGGCGAAAAGTGTTGTTAATATTTTTTCTCTGATTAGAAAAAAGGTCAATGATGTGATGTCAATGTGGTATCCATTGCTCATTATTATGGTACCTGGATGTCTCATTATGATTATTTTACTTTAGTTCATAGGTTTTAATAAAAAGTATATGGTCTTGTTAATCATCTCTAAGACGCTACCACTTTAATAAAGGTCCTGGATGTTAATGTGTTTTACATTGCTTATGATAATCTGTATGCATTCTATGGTCATAATGTTTTTCTGGGTCCAACATTAATTCTTAATTGTAAATTATCAGTGCGTATCTTATAACTACAACTGCTGGTTATTCTACTTTAATCGTTTAGATAGGTAGGTAAAGGTACTTGTTCCTTTAGTATAAACAACTGTTGCACTCATGTGTTTTAGATTACACAAAATTAGTTACGAATAATAGAAGGTAGTGGCGGCATGTTGTATACCATTTGGGAGTCATAAGCTATTTGGCTATGATTAAAGTAAACGTAGTAACAACAATACTGAACATTATTTTTTTACTAAGCCTGTTTCTTTGTCTTATTGAATGTTACGATGATTGATTTATATCAGTTGATATGTTAATATCTTGCACAATATCAAAATCAAAAGTCACTGCACTGCAAACTTTTTGAGCCTCGATCATTAGAAAGAAATCCGGTGGGTAAATAAATTCATTGCTCTTACAAAACGAACTAGAATATTATTATACGAGCGTATTGTTACCATGATGTATATTGTAATTGTAAGAAACTCTCTTTGTAAAAGTACTACGGAGAATTACACTGAAATAAAAGGAACATAGTCACGTATACAGAGAAATAAGGAAAGCCCCAACACATGGTATCAATTAACCCAATATATGCCCGAAGGATATCAAAGAGATGATTTAAATATTCGTAATACCGTATTGCATTGATATGCGCTAGAAACAGAAGCATTGAGTTCAATGGACGATATCAAACACCTATTTAATAACACTCATGTAGGTTTATAGTCTCTGGTGAGATTGCAGGTTTAGTAGTAAACGTGGTAAGACCATTGAGACGACTCAAAACACGAATCACCGACATTGAATTTGAAATGGTAACTTCAAATGGCTGGTTTGGCGCCCTCTGTTGTTTTTGCTTTAGTTGGTGTCATTGGTTGCTGAGGGAGTAATATAAGGCACACAGTTCTCTAAAAAAACTACATTGATGTTTTCGTATAACAGTGAGTGAATGGAGATGTTTTAACAGCATCCCAACACATGACTGTTCGTAAGTCACTTCATAAACATTTTAAGAATGGTCTTGAAAATCGAATAAAATATTAGATGTTTCTTTATGTCTGAAAATTCAGTATAGCAAGCGTTGCCTTTATCAAAGGATAAAATAGAGAAAGGTCATAGGTAGTAGGGGCTAATGAAGCAAATGATAAATGAAAGTTACAATATTTTAATTTCAGGTATCTTTTATCCCCTTTTTTCAGGTGAAACAACATCAAATTTAAACAGAGGTAGCATTCACAATTAATAATCATACATGTGATATATTACAATTTTTACTGTAGATGTTATGATCTACAAAGTGCTTTGAAAATATCCCATCTTTTGTAAAATAACCAAAATGTTATTATTACATACGTAAATATATTTTCTAATCTATAATGATTTTGCAATTCTTTCTTTAAAAATGGATCGAGGGGTTATTTTATTTCATTTTCATTTTATATGATGAAATCTTCATAAAATTAGAATCAATATAATTAGGACCAACGCCAAGAAAGCTTTATGTTAACTTTGTCCTCGATCCCCTTTTTCACATCATCCCAAAATTTGCTCACCAAATGACAATCCCCGAATATAATCTCAAAGTTTCGCTTCATCCAGACAAAAGTACATTATACTCGAATATTTTAACCAGATTTTAAATAAAAATGGATTTGTATCGAGGATTTTGTGAATTATTCTAAACTGAAACCATCTAAGTTTGGTAGTTATCGTACATTTTAAGGGTGTATTCAAAATAACATAATTATATATATCTACCAAATATAAATTCCTTCACTAAACCTTATACACTTGTGAATTTATAGGGTAATTCATAAAGTAGATTGTCGACGCTCGTCGATGTAAATACTCAAATCATGTAAGGATATAATAAAAAAAAATGTAGTCTTTTACTAGCACAATAATTGAATGTTTTCTTCAGTTGATTTCTGTCCTCACTTGTGTAAAGAAATTCAGAAACACCGTACATAACATTCTAATATATTTTACTGTACATGCATTGGGCTTCGAAAGTGTTAAGTTTGGATGGAGTATAAATATATATAATTCCAGGATTTGACTTGATATTCATATAAAACATAATATTAAAAATCCAGTTTGCCTAGGGTAAAAATGCGCTTGAAAATCGATTAATAGGATACTTTTAATAAGTAGAGGCTTCACTTCCCCGCGCATATTTTACAAAGTAACTCTTTCACCATGTATACCACCTACCCTTTCACACAGCTGCAACCTGGAGCATAATTAGCCAGTGAGCAGACCTGTGCTACCAATTATCCACCAATTCTCTGCTGCTCATGGCATATCTTGTCAGCCAATCAGTCAACTGGGACCTTTGGCTGCCAGAACTCAGTCACTATGCCTCGAATAAAAATGGTATCGAGTTTGCGCTACTGAAAAGAGAACTGAACGGACAAAACAAAAATAATCTAGCAATATAGATACAGGGAGATAATTTTACATGCATTGTACGATTTTTAAGGGATCTGATATATTAACGTTTAGTGACATGTCCTTCTGATATCAAATAATTTAGATTTTTTGAAATTCGCAATTTAATACAAATTTTATGACAAATAATTATTAAAATTAGATATTTTTAAAATTTTTGATATTTAACGGTCCTCGAAGTAAACTTTATAAATCTAATGATATGTACTTTAAGTGTATGTAGCTGGAATGAAAAGCCGACGATCAATTAAAAATTTCGACCTTTCATATGGAAGGTATAAATTTTTCCCCAAGAAATACCTTTTTTGGTGTTTTGGGGAAAGAAATCTCTATCTTCAATACAAAAGGTCAAAATTTTTAATTGATCGTCGGCTTTTCATCTCAGCTACATACATTTAAAGTACATATCATTAGATTTATAAAGTTTACTTTTGAGGACAGTTAAATATCAAAATAATCAATTCTTAATAATTTGCCATAAAATGTGTATTATATCACGAATTTCACTTTTGAGGACAGTTAAATATCAAAATTATCAATTTTTAATAATTTGCCATAAAATGTGTATTATATCACGAATTTCAAAAAATCAAAATTATTTGATATTAGGAGGACATCGTTCGTTTTCAGAATTCAATTGGATGCGTCTGATGTGATATCATGTCCCACAAAAATACTATCTAAACGTTCATACCCCAGCCCTTAATGTAGTCGTAAAACGCCACTCAAACCGCCAAACCCGGGCCGCCAAATGGCTCCATGTAATTTCTCGACCATCGTTTGCGCTCATTTATCGGAAATTCAGACGTATTACTTTACCATGCTTACAGAGGGAGGTTGTCCAATTTGGGGGTGGCCCAGGTACATAATTTCCTTCCTTTTTGTACGATATTCTAATGTTGTGCGCATAAAACTTCTTGTAAATGTTATATTAGGGTCTATAACATATATTATATGCAGTGATAAATAACGGAAACAATTATTTTATTTTTTATTTCAAGTATTTCAATATTTTAAATATACCTTTATACAGAGTTTTATAGGTGGTGGTGTAGGTGCAGGTTTTTTCTTTAAAAAAACGTCCTTAAATGGAACTTCTAATTTGGTGAGAACGCAGAACTAAAATAACAACAATCCATTCAAAACTTACTTGTAGCACGTATTGCTTTAGTCCAAAATATATTTTATTTTGATTGCAGGATATTATCAAGTGCTCACGTATAATAATAAATCATGACACAAGTTTTGCCAATCTTAAGGACGTTTAGTCTATTTATTTCAACAATAATAATAGTTCCAGCTATAGTCACATTTATGGAAACGGTCTTTTTATGTGAAGTGCTAATAGCACTGGCAAGCGTGACTTGTAGTATCATATTTGAAACGACGGTCACGGAGCATGGGTAATATATTTACGTCGTTAGTAATATTAATAACACTATTGCTGATAATAAAGATGTAATATAAACAAAATCATGGTATTACTTGAGTCATAGAAGCTTGTTGCGTACATGAGATATGGCTCGATTTGTTACCAATAAAGGGATACAAGCAAAACCATCACCGCCATCAAAAAGACCTTTTATGTAAAAGAAGGGTTTGAACCACATTTCCAGCTGTGGTCTTTGTGTATATTTAACTATTGCAACCAGGCATTTCACTGTTTCGTAGTGAATGTGGATGTGGACGACGGCGTGGACACCATCCGGCTATTTTCCCTATAGGTACATTTACCATGCAATATTTATATAATAACGGCTTTGAGTGTAATACAAGAATATTTTTCTATCGAGTGCAATATATTCTTGTATCACACGAAAATAAGCCATTCAATATTATTATTATTATTATTTATATCAGGCTTTTGCTATGCGGTAAAGTGAAAATTTAAGCTTACCTAGCCACCGGGCCTAACCAATGTGTATTGTAATGTAAGCTTACCTTTTGAACGTCCTGTTTTCTGTTCTTTACTCTCCAAAGACAATTTCGGAATATACAGGTTTATTTGCATATGTGGATTATATTTCTTAAGGTTATTATCATCATCCAGAATTGCCGCAAATTAAGTTTTTTACTTGTTTATACAGTATGAGAACTACTGTGAGCCGGTACGGTGTCTGTATTGTTGTACTGTTGTATTGTGACTCGTGTTGGTGCTGTCAGGTGATGTCACCATGGTAACGCGCGAGGCGTACAATATTAAAAACAATGTTGTATTGCACCCGGGTATTTTACAAAAACTGAACAATATACAGTTTGATTGTATCGCTCAAAAGACTGATATAAATAATAACTATATAATAATGAACCCTTAGTGGAATCTTTCTTTGTCGTCGGTGTCCGGGGTTAATTCAAAATAAATAAAAGCACGTGTAGATCTGTCCTGCACCACAAAGTATTCGTCCTACCCGAGAGGGGAAAGTACTTCTAAATCCATATTGCCACTCGCAAAGATTATATAAATTGCTTTATACGAGAGTAAGTACCGTGGATTTCATGATTTAGATTTAAAAGACTAAAACGCAATTACGATGCTAATTAAATACGCTTCAAATGTAACACGAAATAACATTAAAACTTTTTTGAACTTTAATTGAAAAGTTTAAAATTAACATCAGATAGATTTGAAGGTTGAGACCTCGCGCATCTGACAGAAAAGTTTGCAGAATAACATTATGTTTTCAACCAGTTCGGCCAAATTAAATTTTCGACAGAATGTCATTGTAATTATATCTCTACATAACCGTAATGTTGTAATTCTAAATTACTAGTAATACGTGTCTTTATGATATTGTGGTAGGTAAAACCCCGGGTAAAAACAAGTCAGCAATCCATTATGGTTTATGTATAAGGGTCGCGTGTGTCTTACTATCCCTCGAAAATTAACGTAAAAGCCCATCTAATTATATTGCACTTTGGTCATTAATATTGGTTCGTAATTGTATTATATTTAAATCTACGACGCGGGAATATAATTATACCAACATGATCGCATAACATTCAAAAGATTCTCAACCTTAGGATGTTTAGGACTTGGAACAGAATCAAATGTCATAAAGGCCCTGAAGGTAGCCTTGTGTGGATCACATGGCGGGTTCTTGCTTTTAAGAAGTCATCATCCTATATATGTCTTTAAACGGCTGTTTATGAATACTGATTTAGGCCGGAGGATGGGTCTATATTTACATCCATTACTCAGGCAATATATCCTTCTGTGCCCTTTTTTATATTGGCTGTAATTATGCACGGAAGTATTTCATTGCAGAGGTTAATAAAATGATGACGATTATTACACCATGTTTCACTTTCAAGAGCTCCGATTTTGACGTTGAGCATATACAAATTATACATATAGGGCGGGGAATAACTACCGAATACCTAGCGCACACAGGGACCGGTTAGGGTTTAGGGTTAGGGTTAGAATTATGTTTACCATTGGGTTTAGAGTTAGGGTTTAGTGTAATCTGGTTGAGATTAGATTTAGGGTTAGGGTTTAGGGATTTAGGAATATAGGGTTAGTTTAGAGTTCGAGTGGAGGTTAGATTAGAGTTAGGGTTTACGGCTATAGACTTTGGGTGTAGGGTTCGTGGATTAGGACTAGATTTAGGGCTATGGTTTCGCAGTTAGGGTAAAGTTGGGATACGTGTTCAGATGTGGACGGTATTCTACCAAAACGATAAGAAGAAGTCCCTTGAAGTTGCCGCTACGTATAAAGAACAGTTTATAAGGACTGCCCCTTCCTTGACGTAGCAGCGAAATAAATACAATTATAACACCATTGATAAGATAAAGTAATGGCGATTTCTATTATCCCACATGTTTTTCTTATGCATTAAACATGTGAAAAGCAGCATAATTAAATCTTTGACCCTGTATGGCTGTTATTTGCTACATAATTATCATGGCCATTGAAATTGTCTCCTCCTGGTTTCAGTGACCTCAGGTGTGATCATTACACTCATTTTGTAACGCTTCGTGTAATGTGTCTCAACGCGACTAAATGTGTAGTGTGTCGGGAAGTGTAAATTTGTAGTAGAGGCCAAAATATATAATATTAATGGGAAAAATTAATTCAAGAACTTATTCATGAATTTATTTGCAAGAACTGTATACTTTGAAATTTCCTCTTTCATGTTCAGGAATGTTTTTGAAGCCTATATAGAAAACGGCCCATAAAATGGTACTATTTTACTTTAGTGATTTTGTGGTACGTTTCACTTCCGGTTCACACCAACCATTCAACTTTTTTCTTGTTAAATTGTATAGTGAGTTTCAAACTTGCCTCAAACAATTTTATGCTGCCATTCGTCTACAACTTAGTCCTTATGTGTGACCAGATTGGTGTTTTTATGATATTATTTTATTCAATGTGCTTTGAATTGCTCTGAAATGTAACAAAACTAATCAAATATGTGCACAGTCACTAAAGTCACCTTCACTCGTTCATGCTCGTTGAGTGCCCTTAAGTTTTGCCTCCAATAAGTTAACTGTTTGTACCTCTTAAACCAAACAGGTATGATTGAGTTGTCTCTTTCTCCTAATCAAATGGATATTGCTGTGACACCGGCACCGAATCTTCCATTTTCTAATTTCCAACTTCTGTTTCATTTACTAGCGTTAGGTCACATATTATATACCAATAAGTTGATTTACTTAAATCTGCTCCAAGCATTCCTCCCCTCCTGCGTCTCTTTAAAATATTAGAAACTTTCCCCACGTGAGTACTAAAATAAAAGGACACCGTGAAAATACGTGTATAACATATCTAGGGAACCCTTACGGTATGTAAATAAAATAAAAGATGGGTGATTACGCAATATTAAAAGGGCCAATCGGGGCACATTAGTACATTTCCAATCCTAACATATAACACATGATATCAAATTTAGAATTGAATATTTTATGATCATTCTCTAACATGTATGCGTATAGTCAGAGTGAAAACGGACTTATGAAATCCAGTTCAGTTCGGAGTACCGACGTAAGTATGTTATTTTAATAACTTTTGTTATCTGGACATTCACACTGAACTAATATCCAATTAGAGGAGAGGCTATCGTAAGAAGTAAGTTTTGATTTTGCATTATTTCTTATTATTTCTACAAAAGTTGATAACTGGGCAACTGGGCATAAGATGCTTACGTCCACATTATATACTTAAAAGTGTCCAGATTTACTATCTTTACAATTGAAGTTATTATTTGGTGGCAAGGTCGTTTGGTAAAGGTTGGATTTCTTAATGTTGATATAAGAAAACAAACGGATACCTACAGAATTTGCTAATCCGCCAGTAATGTGTGGCGGTTGAAAAATAGTCGATGGTGAAAATAATTATAAACGATTTAGTACTTAAAAAGTCATAGCTCTTTTGGGAATTATTCATTTATAGGTATCTTCTTTTTTCCCCGACTTCCTCAATAATTGGCTGGTGAATCTAACATCAGCGAAAAAGCAATTAAGTATGTAAAGCACTAAAATTGAATTGGCGTATATCTAGTTTAGAACTTGTTAGACAAATTCAGGGCAAGTATGTTGATTTTCAATTGCATAATTAGTTTAGACATGTTATATTGAACAGGTCCCGGATAATATATACTCAATTTTGTTTCATCTTCATTCATATTTCCCTAACGTAATTGATACTTTATAATGATGACATTATATTCTACGGCATATTGCTCAGCAGTTCGTGGAATAAACTCAAAAACACAAAACCTTCTAATTAGGGATGGTTCATTGAATCACCTCATCACCACCACGTCTCAGGATGACATAAACAACATATTGGCTGTATTCGATAACATCATCATCACTTTGACGATCATAAATCGCACAATTTGGTACTAATTGGATGATGCGTCTAAAACCGGGCAGAGTCTAGTTTTAGTAGCATACTCTCTGATGTCCGCTATTACCTTAAAAGCCAGTACATTCTCCGTACTATTGGTCGTTCGCATCTTAATGGAACTGTAATTTGGTAATCTCTTATGAGATTAAAATACAAGGTGGTAGACTACAAAGCACAAGTTGTAAAAAGATATCGTCGATGCATGGAGATATGTCAGTGTACCAATTTTTAACTTAATTGTTCTATTTGTCTACAATCATGTCAATGAAAAAGCCGAAAGGTTTTCGGAGGCGTTCACTGTGGTCTGTTTCACTGCCTCCGACTAGTCCGACAGAGAGTATAAAGGTAGGATTTGTCTAATGTCTTATGATGCATGATTTAAATGCTATATAACCAAGGTGAATTGTGTCTCTTAAAACGCTCAAATAAATATTTCATATATGTTATGCGGTCATGTTAATTAATCATATTACTGGTGAATTCGTGTCAGTAATCGTCTGTCCAGGTAATATATTTTCATCAAATAATAGGCATAACTTATGGTGAGATACGAACAGTTTTAAGTTTTGTATTTAGGGATACAATCACATAATAAGTTTGAAAACACATTTTGATCATGTTGCTAAATCAACTTGAACGACAAATGACCATTTTCGCTTGATTGCATGTTGTATACACATACATGGTGACTTCACATGTGGCGCCGATCATAAAGTATACCGATAAACATTAGTGAATCAAACTTAACTTCTGGAAGCAATACAATATGGTTAACTTAAGACCTTCGAGCAATTATTGTTTTGGCCTTCCTTGATATTTGAATTATTAATTTGAATATATTTGATATGCATTATAAACGTTCTTGGTAAGCATTTGAAGATAAGACACATATGTATGATAGTCTGAGATGAAAAGTAAGTCAGGTCGTAGAAAACTGTCCATAAAAATTGATTGTACTTGATATTCATCATTATAACGGTTATTCCTATATGCACTTTCATTGGTTTTTCTACTATTTTTTTCCACATTACACTTTTTTGTAACGTAACAAAGCGAGCTCCCTTTTGGTTTGGAATTAAATTCTGTAATTTGTTTACCGGTACCGATTTCGCGTTGTTCATTGCACAGCAAATGTGTGGTTTTGAGATTATAAAATTAATTTCATATTTTGAATTTGGTTTTTAATATCATCAAGAGAAACCTCATTCGTGTTGGTAAATTATAACATGAACAAAATGAATTGTCCCAATAGGATTGAGAGGCAAAATGAATTTATGTTTACCAAGTGCACTTTTTAATCCCGTCAGGGGGAGCTTATTACTAAACAACCATGATAACGTGGCCTAAATAATCATTATTTGATTTCAAAGAACTTGGTCAGATGACCATCTATCTTTATATTCTATTTGACGTGACTGTAAGCTTATTTCTCCCCACCTCGCATGTAGTTTTGTATCTCGCTCGGGGTGTACATTGTAGACAAATGTGTTTGTGAAGGTTCATACAATACAACTGCGTGTTTTTCATAGTTTATAACACATGTTCTACAATGGATGGAATAGTATGCGCATTTTGTTTAGGAATGATCGCAGAATGGTGATATGTAGCAGGTGTATTAACAAAAGCCTAATACGCAACCATTTGATACGTATTGGGTTAAATTTCTTCAACAAAACAAAAACTGGCAAAACAATAAATGATCTTGCCCAATACGTAACAAAACTAAAATTATAATTAAAATTACATTGTGCACATACCACCAATAATGTGCGTTAAGAAGAACCCAATGCGTAGCAAGAACAAGACAAATACTCACACCACCCATAACTTGTTCTTAAAAAACCAATACGTAACAAGACCAAAAACAAGCCTAATGACAAACCCAATTTTTTCACCACAGAGGGAGGGACTATGTATGAATAATGTAATCTTGATTAGAATTTTAGTTTTGTTACGTATTGGGCAAGATGATTTAATTGTTGCCACAATTGTTCAAAGTGGAAGAAATTCAACCCAATATATGTATCAAATTACGTATTTAGGCTTTTTTTGTTACGTACGAATATAGAAGGAAGTTTAGACAATAATTCAGAGTGCTTAAAAGTAACCGTTATAATATGTACATGGCTAATGCAGAGTATTGCTCTGCATACAATTTTTTTTGATAGAAACATACAGTGATTGATGGAATGTCATTTTCATTTTATATCCTAGTACTAACAAAATATAGTTTCTGGTTCTCATACATTTGAACAACGTTAATTTTAATTCAAACAAATTTAATTACTGACCAATATCAATAAAGCCACTGTTGACTGTTCATAGTTATTTCTAGATGTACTTATCATTACGGTAATAATTATTATGGTAAATAATTAAAACAAGAACAAGATAATTATTGGTTTTCGTTGCAAATTGCTAGAAGTACAGTGAACTACCTTTTCTTGACATAATTTTTCACAAGAATAAATTACTTATAGAATATGAAAAAAGTAGTTGGGTAATACATTCAGTTGTGGCAAGCTACATTACCGTGACGTAGGTGTCAATGCGTGTTGCTTACAATACACATTTAAGGTCAATATAAAATTTAACATTAAATTTCAATATTGTAATGATACTGGTACTTTGAAAAAGATGTGGCATGCGGTATTCCTGTACTAATCTTTATGAAACCACTGGACGTCATACACAGACATAGAAAGGGAGAACGAATTGAATGTGTCTTCATCTTGAATCCAATATAAACTTAAAAATCTAAGCGTTTCTTACTAAACATTTCCTTAATCCGAATTTTCACGAAACATGCGGTATGACACAAATCACTTCTCTAGATCTGTAAACCTTACACAGTAGCTGTACTTTTTTTTTGATAAATAGATGTACTTTTAAATTCGGTAATTTCTCATTTTAACAAAATTATAATATTTTCCACCTGAGTCAACTTAAAAGCATCTATATAAGTGCTATAGGCTACTATTCAGCCAAACCTCTACACAGGATTACCAAATTCCCAACGGTCCTTACATATATATTTTTATACCATGAAACCCCCTTTTAGCATATTCCATTGCTATGCATTATACGTAATGAGCATACAATAGTACTCTCTCGTATGGTTTTATTTAGTTGCCTTCATTTATTCACATAATTAAAATGAAACTTGGTACCCACTACTTAATTGTATAAGGTTAAGGGTGCATCAGTGGACATGTTGAACATATTGAATATGATGATTGATGATTACATTGGTGTAAATACAGATCACAGACTCTAGTGTACTGTCAGATGTGAGTCAATTTAAAATCTTGCTGAGCAAAATTAGTACAACTCGCAACTTAGTTAACCATAAATTCGCTAAAACTTCTGTGGAAAACCAGTAGAAAGAGGCTATTTTGTGCTTGGCACAGCTCAATGAGGTAACACTTTTATTCAGGTCTGGTTGTGCTGCTCTTGCCATTGAAACAGGCCGACACATTCACAACATCATCCCTGATAAAGAAAGAAAATGTATTGTAATTGTGTTAGTATAAGACGTTTAGTTTTGCTTGGATTTCCCGGAAAATAATGGAAAACACATCAATTCAGTACGAAGATGCAAATAATATATTTTTCAAGGTTTTCAAGGTAGTAGAAATTTAACCCAATATTGGGTTCTTTAATACAAGTGGGTAGTGGAATAGAAGGAGTTACAGGGTGCTTGTGAAGTAACTGTTATCATAATGTATAAGACATGGGTAAAGCTCTCTGCATTACATTTTTTGATAGAAACATACAGTGATTGATGGTATGTCATTTTCATTTTATATCCTAGTACTAACAATCTATGTAGTTTGTGGTTCTCATTAACAACGTTAATTTTAATTCAAAGAAATTTAATAACTGACCAATATCAATAAAGCAACTGTTAACCGTTCATAGTTAATTCTAGATGCACTCATCATTACGGTAATAATTATTATTATGGTAAATAATTAAATGATATAAAAATCAGATAATTATTGGTTTTCGTTGCAAATTGATAGAGGTACAGTGTCCTCCCAGTGAAACCAATTCCTGACATAATTTTGCACAAGAATAGATTGAATACTTTGAGAATATGAAAAAAGTAGTTGGGGAATACATGCAGTTGTGGCAAGCTACATTCAGTTACCGTGACGTATGTTAAAGCGTGTTGCTTACAATACACATTCAAGGTCAATATAAAATTTAACATTAGATTTCAATATTGTAATGTACTTTGAAAAAGATGTGGCATATTCCTGTAGTAATCTTTATGAAAGCCCTGGACGTCATACACAGACATAGAAAGGAAGAATGAATTGAATGTGTGTTCATCTTGAATCCAGTATAAACTTGAAAATCTATGCGTTTCTTACTAAACATTTCCTTAATCCGAATTTTAACGAAACATGCGGTATGACACAAATCACTTCTCTAGATCTGTAAACCTTACACAGTAGCTGTACTTTTTTTTGATAAATAGATGTACTTTTAAATTCGGTAATTTCTCATTTTAACAAAATTATAATATTTTCCACCTGAGCAAACTTAAAAGCATAAGTGCTATAGGCTACTATTCAGCCAAGCCGGCACAGAACTACCAGATTCCCAACGGTCCTTACATATATATTTTTATACCATGAAACCCCCTTTTAGCATATTCCATTGCTATGCATTATACGTAATGAGCATACAATAGTACTCTCTCGTATGGTTTTATTTAGTTGCCTTCATTTATTCACATAATTAAAATGAAACTTGATACCTACTACTTAATTGTATAAGGTTAAGGGTGCATCAGATATGACATTTAACAACAGTGGACATGATGAACATGTTGAACATGATGATTGATGATTACATTGGTGTAAATACAGATCACAGACTCCAGTGTACAGATGTGAGTCAATTTAAAATCTTGCTGAGCAAAATTAGTACAACTCGCAACTTAGTTAACCATAAATTCTCCAAAACTTCTGTGGAAAACCAGTGGAAAGAGGCTATTTTAACGATGAATATCGTGTTCTAAATCTACGCTTGGCACAGCTCAATGTGGTAACGCCCTTTTGTCAGGTCTGGTTGTGCTGCTCTTGCCATTGAAATGGGCCGACACATTCACAACATCATCCCTGATAAAGAAAGAAAGTGTATTGTAATTGTGTTGGAGATCAGTAGATCCCTACTTATAGTAGTTTATACATGCACTATTATATGTTCGCATTTTATGATTAATACACTAATTAGAGCTGGGCAGTGCTTAAAAAAGAGAGGGACTATTTTCTTCCATGGCATCTGAAAGAAGAGCGTAAAAATCACTGATACCAAGCTGTATAGCCAAAAATGTGCAAATTACATGTTTTCTACAATTATTTTATATTAAAAAAATTATTAAAATATTAAAACGTTTCGTCCAATAATTTAAAACTCATAGCGAGACCAATAAATATGGGCTCAATCGATCCAATTTTATATCAAATGTTTCAAATCTCAATGATATTGATCAATTTCATCTTGTAATGACTGATGGCAACCACTGCAACATATATGGTTGCCAAATTTATCAATCATATCCTAAACTTACGTAAATCACTTTTATATACAAAGTTATTCCAACATTTTATTTTGCATATTATTTTCACGTAATCTATTATGTATGCTATACTTTAAAAATTTCAATGTGATAATATGGTGTGTTTTTTAAATAGTAAAGTAAGCTTACTATAATTTATAATCTAGTTTTGGGTGGTCTTGGTACATGTAAAATATTAAACTAACCTAAACTAAATAAACTAAACTATATGAGCATATGAGTTCACGTCCTTACCCTTTAGTATATTACATTGACGTAAAATTGTGAATTATAAATATAGAATCAGTTGTTAATGAATAGACTGCCATAGTACTTGTCTCAAAGCATGATGGACTCACGTAGTGAGGAGCACACATCACTTCTGCAGAAACATATCATCTATCAAATCAATCATTGCTCTAAACATAACATGATATTTCAAACAACAGTATACGTGGCAACCAATGTATTTTGTGTTCTGTGGGATCAGTATTATTGTGACATTAACAGAAATTGTCAGGCAATTATACTTTGAAAGCAAAAATAGTATTCCGTGAGGATAGCAATTATGTTGGTAGGATGTTGATACTACAGTTGCTTTTTAGACAATTTTGATAAATAAATCAAATTGATCATAACTAAGCATCTCAAAAAAGTAACTAACCCCCCTTAAATAATGGCCATTATTCAAAAAGGGGTTATTGTATTACAAATCTGTAAAATGCGTTTGAAGCAGAATTTATTTCTGCGCATTTTGACACCTCGTTTGATACGATAGCCCAGAAAACGATAAAACACCGGTCAATTTAATGTAGTGAGGTCCAGATTTGAAAGTTGCACTTACATACAAATTTTTACAATACAAAAACACTCAGATATCATTACACAGATTTCCTTCCATTACACTGATTACAAAATTAATACAATTTACTGCAACTTTCAAATCTTGGGTTACATTGATTTAGATGTACACTGTGGCGTCAATATTTAGTCAATTGCTACAAATGAGGTGTCAAAATGTGCAGAAATAAATTCTGCTTCCAACGCATTTGATAGATTTGTAATAAAATTACCTGTTTTTGAATAATGGTCATTATTTAAGGGGGTTAGTTACTTTTTTGAGATGTTTATTACAATATGCATATAAATACATTTGAATAACCAATCCATCCAGATATGTCACAATTAACAGACAAGTATAGGTTAGTATAAGACGTTTAGTTTTACTTGGATTTTACTACCAACATTGTATACGGTATGACAACACAAGATACACACCAATTCAGTACGAAGAAGTATATCTTGCAAATAATATATTGACACTTATTTTCTTATTGGTATGCTTTACATTAGGAAAGAGGCATTTTAATTAAGTGTCGGTATGTATAAGCTTGTAATTATCCTGGAAAATAATGTGCTATTGGTTAATTGTGCCAGTTTACAAGAACGAGAACTCAATTACTCCACAGGTCTCTACGTATTCTTCTACTTAATAGCGTTAGTTCCCAATGGAATCCTATTTCCCTGTTGCTGAAATTACCAGTTTATCATTATGATTCTTATATTGAAAGATAAAAATAGCATAGACAGTATAGCTTAATTAAGACAGTAAATGCATTATACGATCATGTGAATTAAATTATAAATCGTGTTGAATGGTTTATTTTATCTCGTCGTTCTTTGTATATTCAAGCGATATCATCGGGAAATAATTAATGATAAATTATTTTTTTAGATATGAAAACTGCAATATGCAAAATATGTAAAATATCATATTTGTCATATGTAAGTCAACATGAACAATAAATGACCATTTTACTTTATTACGTATTGTATACATACATGGTGACTTCACATGTGGCGCCGATCATAAAGTATACCGATAAACATTAGTGAAGCAAGCTTAACTTCTGGAAGCAATACGAAGGTTTCATTGATGGTTAACTTAAGACCTTCGAACAATTATTGTTTTAGCTTTCGTTGATATTCTATTAGTTTAAAAGTGAACATAATAGTAATGTTTGATCAAAATGGTTTTTTTTCTATAATAGGTTACAGATGTATGATGCTTGTCGCAAAGTATATCAGATCGTGGAAAATATTTTCTTTTGATTCTCTTTTAGTCTCCATCACGCGGTTATTTACTTATATTGCATTTTTCATCACTGCTGTAATGAATGCACATGTTTCATGTCTTAAAGTAATTATTGCCTTTAATTAATTTGCCCTTTAGATGCACTGTGAATTTTCTACTTGACAAAACCTTTAAATTGGTCATTGTTAGAAAAGTGCAATCATCTACAAAATATATAGATGTTCAAAGAGTACGTCTTGTAATACAGATAATACTTTAGTATTAAATGTGTTACTTTTCGATAGCTACTACTTCATATCACTCAATAATTCACAACAAGAACACGCGCGTTGGGATTTGCCAAGTTCGATACTTGATCTTGAGTACGAGAAAAAGTGCGTAGGCCCTACGTACTTTAACAATGTTAAATTACTTCTGGTTTTACAGAATATGTGACGTGTCATGTCAAAAGCAGACACTTTTGGGCAGGATCGTAAATGGAGAAATAACCAAAAATCTGCCCGGGGGTAATTTTTTCACAATTTGTGTTTGTTGCGAATTTGTGATGTTATCAAATGTTAAAAATGTTGTCTGATAGTTTTTTTATAACTGCCATCTTGTATTTTTTGAGCCATTTTTCAAGGAAATTCCTATTCTCAACATTGGCAATAATATTTTTAAAGGCCGATATCTCAATTTCCAATTTTGTAATACCATAACTTACGAGTTCAATATCTTCGCTTAGATATATGTAAAAACCTCAAAATTGATAACCTGCCCAAAAGTGTCTGCTTTTGACATGTCACGTCACATATTATAATGTTAGCAAAGTTGACAAGTTTGTTTCATACACAAATTGGGAATTCTATGAGATGATTCTGTAAAGATTGAGCTTCAGAGTGCTTGCGTGCTTACTGACTAATAGTAATAATAATAATAATAATAATAATAATAATAATAATAATAATAATAATAATGATAATGATAATGATAATGATAATGATAATGATAATAATAATAATAATAATAATAATAATAATAATAATAATAATAATAATAATCCCACATGCGCTAACTTCACAGCATGGCTACTTTTCATACAAGCCTCTATATACAAGCTAACCAAATTCCCAACGGTCCTTACATACATACTTTTATACCATCAAAGCCCCTTTTAGCATATTCCATTGACAAACATTATAAGTGATGAGCATGTATTAGTACTCTCCCCTGTTTTGTTTTGTTGCCTTTTTTCACATAATTAGAGTGAAACGGGATATCACGTAATCGTTCAAAGCTTATTCAAATTATACCACTACCACTAGGACATATCACTCTATTTGGCTGCCATTAACGGCGCCGGGATGACCAACCTAACAGCTCCCCATTGTACACCTGGGTTTACTGAAGCAAGCGGGTGTAAATGCCTTGGCCAAAACAGCACCCAGGCCATGGTGTGACTCGAACCCACAACCTTGTGATCTGATTACTTAACCGCATGGCCACCGTCCTACATACGATATATACTGACGTATAATTATGTTTACAATTCCCTGTTAAATTAGTGGTTAATGTGCAGCTGATTATCAATGGAGATATTTTCATTTACCATAATTATATAGCTTAAGTGCTTCAAAAAGTAAAGAATCCGTTACAAATATGGTCATAGCTTCAGAACTGTTAATTGTATTCACAATATTTTAACGTAGAAAGAATGGTAGTTTATGTTACAACACATCACTATTTAAAAAAAAAACGAATTTAAAAGTTGCAATGAATTGTATTTTTGATTTGAATTCAACGCGAAGATAATGCCAGGTTTTACATGCCACAATGATTGCGTTTAATAACCACTGATCTCTGTAAGTGCAGCTTTTAAATTCGAGGTTTTTTAAATAGCGATGTGCTGTTAATATTGAGCGCAGTTAGGCGAATGGGGTATCAAAATGCGCGTACATAAACCACCATTCTTTCTATCTTAAAATATTGTGCATATGATATATAGTTCTGAAGCTATAGGAGTATTTATAACGGCTGCTTTACTTTTTGTGAGGCCATATGCCGGACGATACCGTAATACACTGAGCTGAATACATCACTTCAGCTCAAAAGTCTCATTTATCAAATGCCTTGTTATAGCCGGACCATAATTTAATATTCCAAACATCAACACAAGCAGATGTGCATGTATTATAAGCTGATTTTATAGTTAATAAATCAATGTAAAGGATGTCATGAGGGCGTTAGATAAAGAGAAATATATATGTCGGCTTTGTCACTTTGGCGAAAATGTCCAGAACCATCGAAACATATTATTTAAGTAATTGTAAATTTAAACTTATGATCTCAACACAAAATTAAGACGTACCTCAAATTTTCGGTCACAACTTTGACCTTCATCTGGAGACTGGCAACCCAAGTTTGGGATCAGTGACCTTTTGGACACTTGACCCCAAAACCCAGTCGTACACTCTGGTAACTTGTATCGGCCCCCGTCGCGGTTGAGAGATGGTTGGTTGACTCTGATGTAAATTGACTCCTTCACACCCCTTTCAAAGTATCTAGCGTCCCGGTCGAGGATTTTGACTAGATACTTTGAAAGGGGTGTGAAGGAGTCAATTTACATCAGAGTCAACCAACCATCTCTCAACCGCGACGGGGGCCGATACAAGTTACCCAGAGTGTACGACTGGGCCTTTGGGGTCAAGTGTCCAAAAGGTCATTGATCCCAAACTTGGGTTGCCAGTCTCCAGATGAAGGTCAAAGTTGTGACCGAAAATTTGAGGTACGTCTTAATTTTGTGTTGAGATCATAAGTTTAAATTTACAATTATGAAGTCTACCAACACAGATGAACTTTCATGCTAATATTATTTAAGTGTTCGTATTCATAATAGTTCGACAGATATTGTGGTTCACGAAAAATATTTCTTTTTTTGTTTTGTTTCTGTAACTTGTATACTAAACAGCGAACTAGGTCGTTTTTTCTATGCAATTCTCATCCAAGATACACATTGTTTTTTTGGTTTTTTGTTATCATTATGCCTTATTTGTTTACCTACACTTAATAAGTGAGGGCATATAATCATTTTCTTTAAACAAAACCTATGAAGAAACTGCTAACACGCAGAATTTGCTTACGGAACAGGATATTTATATTGAACAGGGTATTTCATTGGATTGGTGAAAGGCATCCATGCAATATGTATAGTTAAAAGCTTTTTACATTACGGTACTCAGAACAAGTTGATGCTATTCCTAAAAATCAGTACCAGTGTGTAAAATCAGATATTAATTTCCTTCCTTTTTATCAAAACATTCTTGTAATTATTACATTACATATTTTCCTATTCTCATTTCACCGGCGCGGTAGTGGGAATCTTGTGAGAATTCCCCCCTAGGCGTTTAAAGGTAACTCATCATAAGATATTTCTTTGCAGAAGCTGTAACTAAATGGTAACCACATCACATTTTATGATCGATTTAGATTGAAATCGAACCCAATAGTCTACAATATTAATAGAGAAGTAGAAAGCTAACTAGTCCAGTCATGACGTATAGGACAAGATAACTATTATATCAATACGATGCTTATTTTATTTCGATCGTCTGTGGTGTTATTTAAGTTGATAAATGAGTTGAAGTTTTGGAAAGCTAAATTGACAAGAAGTAATTAAAGAGTGTGGCTAAATCTGAAATAAACATTGTAATAAAAAGATTTTTAACTAATGGTTTATAGTTTTATTATTGATTCATTATTAATCATTATTGAATTTCCTTGTTTTCTGTTTTTGTTTATTTTTTGTTTTGAAGTTAGGAAATAAAGCTGGTCACTGTTTGGAAAAGCTGAATTGACAAGAAGTAGCTAAAGCATACGGCTAAATCAGCATTGTAATAATATTAATAGGATGTTTAATTAATAGTTATAGATTCAGTATTATTCGTTATGAAATTTCCTTGTGAATTTGATTTAATATAAAAGGCCATTGAATTCCAAACCGGAGCTTGAATTAAATATTGAGAAGTGTTTATTTCATGGAAAGGCGTGGAATTGTACATGCACAGTGACCGCTTAATTTAAAAACGTTGTAAGAGTATATCAACGTTTTGTCTCTGATTCTACGTTACAAATTTATATGCACTAAATAGGTTTAATGCTATTTGCTATTAAATTCTTAATGATTACAGCTATCTTGCAGTTAACAGGTAATTTACAACAAAGTACACATTATGATCTGCAACACCGCTCATACAATAGGTATAACCAGTCACATCGCCCATCTCATGAGGAATGGCTGATTGTTGACGATGTAAAGTTACTTAAGTGTTTGTTCTTTAAGTTGTTTTTGGATTTGGTCAAGCATTGAACTGCACATTTTCAAACTTGATTGATTGTCGATGCCTCACATATGGATCCTTGGTTTAGATTGATTACACGTGGAGGGGCGACAGGTAGTAAGCTTACATTTCTTTGTATTATATTGAGTCAATGACCACACAAATTCAAAATGTTGATGTATCATATGCTGCACATATTTTGTCTGTAGCTGTCAATTTTACTCCTTCATTTCTCTCTAACGTTTTATTCAAGTTATCGTGTAGCTTTACTGATGTACTTTGTTATATCCCACGCGATGTGCACAGGTTCATGTTCACCCCAATTATTCATGTTTTCGTATGTGCTTATAGCTGATAATCAAGAAAAGTACAAACCTACAATTTATAGCATTTGCTATATAAAATATGTAACTGTAAGGAAATTTTCACACTATTCCGTGTGATCGAAAGTTGACTAGATATAATAGCTTACGTTGACTTGCCACGCTCCAAAAACCACTGTCCATCTTGTAAGTCTTGATAGAGTTTCACATTATACGCTTGATTTTAATTACTTGGCAAAAATATAGCATAAGTTGTGATTCGCACGAGCGCTGATGTCCTAGATATATCTGACATCTTTTAACACACTTATCATCCGCGTATGATATCATTGATTATCTAAAGGGTTGTGTGTGTTTGTTTTTTGGGGGTTTTATTTTTCAATGACATTCCCAGGTTGTTTTTTTACTTTTCAAACATTTCTCGCTTCTGAGACTGATATCTTTCCAGAGTGTATACTCTAGTTCATTGACGTTATGTGTATTCTTATTCCAGTGGGTATTGTATCAATTAAGTCATTCGGGAATAGTATAGTGCCATAAAATTTGACTACGTTAGGTGAGAACTAATTCAGAGGTTGAACGACGCTAGCCTAGTTAAAGATAGTTCTCTTGATTTCCTAATACGAACTAAAATATTACGTTTCTTTTTTTACAATATCGTAAAACACTGTGTACTTTCATTCTGGACAAAATTAAGTCCACTTTACTAGAAAACTTCAAAGAAAATAAACAGTGTGTTGCAAAGATGACTTTGAATTAAGGAATCATTATCAATGTAGAATATGCACATTTCCTTCCCTTAAGGGCTGGGGTATGAACGTTTGGACAGTATTTATTGTGGGACATTAGAGCACATCAGACATATCGAATTGCATTCTGAATACGAAGAATGTCATTCTGATATCAAATAATTTTGATTTTTGAAATTCGCAATTTAATACACATTTTATGGCAAATCATTAAAATTGATATTTTTGATATTTAACAGTACTTGAAGTAAACTTTATATATCTGATGATTTATACTTAAAGTGTATGTAGGTGGGATGAAAAGCCGACGATCAATTGAAAATTTTGACCTTTCGTATTGAAGATATGGATTTTTTTCCCAAAACACCCAAAAAAATAGGTCTTTTGGGAAAAAATCCATATCTTCAATATGAAAGGTCAAAATTTTCAATTGACCGTCGGCTTTTCCTCCCTGCTACATACACTTTAAGAATATGTCATTAGATTTATATAATTTACTTCGAGGACTGTTATATATCAAAAATTTGAAAAATATCAAATTTTTATAATTTGTCATAAAATTTGTATTATATTGTGATTTTCAAAAATGAAAATTATTTGATATCAGAAAGACATGCTTCGTATTCAGAATGCAATTCGATAGGTCTGAGGTGCTCTCATGTCCCAAAAAATACTGTCGAAACGCAATAAATGCTCATTTTAGATCCCTTAAGGTTAGGCTATATGATTAAGATTACGATTAGGGGTAGGATAGGATATAAATAGAGTTGGGATTGGGGTTATGAATATTAGGAGTATGTTAGGGCTAGGATTAAGATTAGGATAAGGGTTAGGTTAGTGTTAGGATTAGGATTAGTGCATTAGCTCAGGTGTTGGATTTAGGGTAAGGGTATGGGAGTGATCAACATGTTGCATTCTTTCGTTGTAATTAGAACATGCTAACCTCATAGAAAACATTTAACGGAACTCATCACTATTGCCCTTTTGGCGCATTGATTTGGTGAATGCGTAATATTAACTTTTTGTCTAACATTGCTTCTGCATGGATAATGATTTGTAAACTCAAAATCATCTTTGAAACACATTGTGAATTTTCTTTGAAGTTTTCCAGAAAGGTGGACTTAATTTTGTCCAGAATGAAGTTTCCAAACTTTAACATTATCAAAAAGTACATGCATTTATTGTTTGCTGTTGAAGGAATCCTGTACTTTGCTGATTACCACGCCTTTCTCATGGTAATGTGCTGATGATATGGTGTGGTCCCCAATTATTATTAGATTTCACCCGTAACGGTGGTATTAGCAGATGTGGTACCTGTCGATTGTAATTAATTTGTATTTTGACTCTATACCCGACCCAGTTTATATGCAGCGCTTGGAAACTAACATTGTTTTAATTTAATACGCTTGACTAACATTACATAATGCAACAGCTTGACACGTGTATTGATTTCCCATGTTCTTGATCGAGAACATGATACTTATCAATAAATGAAATGAATTTTGCATGGTCTGAACACTACATTCATGGTCTGAACAAAACGAAAGGCTGGGCTGGCTGAAAGTCGGCAAGAGGCGATCAACAAAGCATAAAGCATGCAAATTGTAAGACAATGGGATAAATGTCGCTTGAAGCAACCTTGACACATAGTGATTTCCGATGTTCTTGAAGAGGAACATGATATTAATCAATAAAAGTTATGATGGTGTGAACAAAAGGCTGGCTGACTAAAGCAATGATTATTTACTCCCGTGATTTTAAAACAAGTCCACGAACGCGAATTAAGATATTTGTAACTTTAAATACTACTTCTGATGGTCCATGAACGTTATGCGTATTCTTATTGCAGTGAGTATTTTTGCATCAATTAAGTCATTCGGGAATAGTGCATTAATATTAGACTACAAAAAATATGAGAACTGGTTGTTGTTGGGCGACGTAAGCCTAGTTGAAGATATCGATAGTTCTCGTGATTTGGGGCGTCGCTCGTTATATTTCTTACCACGAACTTACATTATCGTTTGCAAATTAAATTTAGTTTAACATCATTAAACAGTATGCCCCTTTGTTGTTTGTTGTTGTTGTTGTCGATGTTGTTGTTGTTGTTGTTGTTGTTGTTGTTGTTGTTGTTGTTGTTGTTGTTGTTGTCTAAATGCAAGTTTTGAAGGAATCCTCTATTTCACTCATCACTATGCCTTTCCCATGCTAATGTGCTGATAATATAGTGTGGTCCCACTCTATTATGATCCCTAAGTATTAGATTTTCACTCGCTACGGCGGTATTACCAGATGTGTACCTGTCAGTTCGATTGCAATTAATACCATTTGTATTTTGACTCTATACCCGACCCAGTTCTTATGCAGCCATTGGAAACTAACATTATTTCAATTAATACGCTTGGCTAACAATATATAATGTCACACCTTGACACGTGTATTGATTTTCCATGTTCTTGATGGAGAACATGATATTTATCAATAAAAGCTATGAATTTTACATGGTGTGAACAAAACGAACGGCTGGACTGGCTAAAATTATAAGGATAAAGGATAAAGGTCGGCAAGTGGTATACGCTGTCGAAGTGATGATGTAAGAGTTAATTACCATAGCAACAGAGGAATATAATTTTTGAATAGATCGCCCAGCACTACAAGTTAACGCGGTACATATAAGCATTGACCCATATATGTCAAAGAAAGGCTGATCACTCGCACCTGTAAGATTGGTATTTTTTGAAAAGAGCGATATTGTATTCAATCTATGTTTGCAGACATACACAGGTGATTAGTGCAATCTGCTTATAGTGCAGGGCAATCTATTCAAAAATTGTATTCTTCTATTGCTATGGTAGTTAATATGATTATTACCTAACTTCGACAGGGTATAGAACCTGCAAATTGAGAGTCGATTGGGTTATATGTCGATTGAAGCAACTCTGCTAAGATATAATAACATTTTGATAAGAAATACATAATGAAATTCTTTTTGGCATTAGCATAATTTAGCTGTTGGTTAAGATCAACAAAGCTCGTGGAAGTATTAAAAATGAATATGGATAATTTACTGACTCTCACACCTGCATAATTCGAGGGTTGAGAACCAGAAAGGCTTCGCAATGTGTTTAATTGTGAGTTAACATTGTATCGCTTAATGGTTCTCAGCCATCGATAATCAGGGAGTTCCATTCTGGGACTTGCCCCCAACCTATGCGAAAAGGCGTTATGATTAACAATTGGTTCAGGAAAGGCCAAACCCTCATTTACCTTAGATGTCAAAAGACCACTATAAATTTCACACTTAAAACGAGTCTGTTTTTGTATCGCTTATAGGTTTGTTCTTGGTTAACTGGGTCAGTAGTTACACATAGCCACATGGCAATCTAACGGTGTCACAACCATTGATGGCATCGCCCACTTATAAAGAAATAAACGTATGCTATAATTCTCTACCCGTTTTAACATTCTAAATCTGATTTTGTTTAGAATTGAAAAAAACCCACCTCAAAACAAATAGAAATAGACAAAAATGTGTTTAGGAAAATTCCATATAAATTACTATGGGCTTCATTGGTATGGTATGGTATGGTATGGTATGGTATGGTATGGTATGGTATGGTATGGTATGGTATGGTATGGTATGGTATGGTACGGAATGGTGTGGAATGTTGTGGTATATAAACATAAACTGACTCATTGTCGGCATATTTGTATGATTCTCATAACGTTATTGATCTGGTGCTGAAATGCGCTTGAGTCATCACCAGTGGCGTACCAAGGCCGCTCCTACCCGGTGGTTGGGGAAAAGGTGTATTTTGTCGCCGCCTCCTTCATCAACAGCCCGAAAAGGTAGACCCAATATTTTTGGATGGTTTGAAAAGTGAAGAGCAAAAAAAAAAAAAAAGAAAAAAAAAAAAAAAGATTTTTTTTGTATATTTTCATTTATTTCACAATTTTAAAACATTTTTTTGTACAATATTTCCGCCCTTTTTACTTTAATTTGCCGCCCTTTCATTTTTGCCGCCCCTGCGACCATATACACGATATAGCTCATAAACCGAGCTCATCCCAGTAAGCAAAAGAAAGACATAAAATACAAACGATTTACGAAGGATATGAATATCATTTTCATCAACTACGATACTGAATTTGGTGCTGAAATGCGCTCGAGTATTCACAGATTATACCATGTACATGATATAGTTGCAACCGAGCTCACCATATCAAAGTCTATCAAGGTCTCAAACAGGTAAAAAGTAATAATGAATTAAATAAGTACTAATTTAAGGATTCTGATTCTACAAAATGTCTTAAACCCAGTGCTGGTTGCACAACTTGAAGCATCAGTGTATTTTATTGACGCATTTTTCTTCGTATATCATAATATCTATCTTCTATGAACAGAGCCATTATATATTGGGTGGATCTAAGGTGTGACACAGTAGCATATGAATATAGTGAAAAGTAATTTAACTGGTCTCCAGTTGTATCTACCAACGTGGCAGGTTAATTTCGTACGTCGACAATCTCACACTTTTACGCGACAATTCATGATTGGTTTCCTTCGTTCAAGGATCCGTTTAAAAGTGTCTACTGGTATATAAAATAATAATTTCAGAATATTAAAATTTTCACTTTCTTTATTAATGCTTAAACTTGGCAGTGAATGGTAGTGAATATTCATATAAAACAAAATTTTACTTTTATTGAGGTGTAGTATCATTAAGGGAAAAATTGGTATAAAATAGATCAACATTGGTTTGGGACATTCTGTCTTCCTTGACAAACGGGTCCATATGCATCATTCCAAAGTCTTTGGTATTTGGTGTTTTACCTGTTATTGCTTGGATCTTGTAACTCGGAATTAAAACCCCTTGGCTGCACAATGGCTGATACTGATCTATCAGACGCTGAAGGAGAGGTATGTTGTTTATTGCTTAAAAGCAAATATAGATACTTTCTTGTTTTCTAATATTATGGACTTTAAAAGATCAAATTCCCTTGATTTTAGAGGTGATTCTTTATTACTTCCGTGAACTAAATGTTTGTTTTTCTTTTCTTAAGCTGTATAGAATGACAAGTGTAAAAATTCAAAAGTGTTTCTGAAATATTTATTAAAATCACCACCAATATGGCAAAGCTTAACAAAAGATGTTATTGATGAAGACATATTTAGGTTTTGATTTCATTTGGATTTAACTACCATAACATTTATCTACCATAATATGTTTAAATGTAAGCAATTGTTTTAAACGATTCAAAAGCATTCTGAAATATTCATTAAAATTACCATCAATATCTCAAAGCTTAATAAAAAAGACGTTATTGATTAGGACCTAATGAGTTTTGATTTCGTCTGCATTTGGATTTAACTACCATAACATTAAATAACTTTAAATAAATAATTCAAAGATTACATTTTAATGGTACCTTTTGCCTCATTTTCCAATCTATCATCTTTCCCTTTTCTAAAACCTCATCCTTCGTAGCCACGCGAGCGGCTATGGTCAGAGACTATAGGTCAGGCTAATGCTGAAATAGAACATGCTGAAATAGAACGTGATGAATCTATAAAAGACAAAGGAGACAAAAGTTCGCTTATCGATGAGGACTCTAGTCTCGATGATTCTATGCTTGGCGTTGACTCGGATGGATCGGACGTAAGAAATTAGATTAGATTGATGTGGTCATTCAGTGATAGTATAGAACGCACCTACTAATATTCAACTAACAATATATGATTTAAGTTGTGTTAATGTTAAAGATGGTTCCATGTTTGAAAAGAATTGTACAGAATGTTGTTCGATCATATTAGAAAGATTACTTTCTTCAATGGAATAATTTGATCAGGCAAATTCGGATTTGGGTGGTTTAGAAGCTCATTGCTACATTATAATTGTACCATGATGCAGTCATGTCTACAGTAGAATTCACCACGACCTTTGCAGGACTTAAACCCCATTAAAAGCTATTAAACCAAGATAACACTCATTGAAAACAGCTCAACTGATTAAATCAGATCTTCTCTGGTTAAATCCACACTACACATGTTTCTGTTTTACCAGTGCAATGAGCAATGAGCTGGTATTATAGTTTCAGTTGGGTGAACGATTACAAAGCGAACACAAGGTAACAATACTGTGTGGGCTTTTTTTTACGAAATGAGACAACAGTCTGCTTATTTTTAACCAGCGTTCTTGAAAATGAGAAGCATAATGGTTTGCAGACTTAACACGGTTTGGAAATAATTTCTTCATATTTTTTGGTGTTATTTGTCGTTTACATATCCTTCGTAAAAGTGCGAATATTTCCAAACACCTAAATTAGCTAAAAATTTAGGACATGTTACAAAACTATATTTTCTAGAATTTCAGAGAATACTTTAAATATTCGCTAGTTATTTTTCACACAGTGACGTTAACTAGGCAATTGCATATACTTCTAACATACACTACTTGTAGAGGTCACGCGTCAATTGTGAGAGCTCTGTGTATTGTGCATAGGAAAACGGACAGTAACTGCAGTATGCGACTTATTTTACTTTATAACTATATAACCACGTGAAAATAAAGCCAACGCCTGCATGTTTGGCAAATACACTACATTCGTAAAAAATGCTCGATGATTCTGAATATCCTGTCGTCTTTTCAGAAATTGAAATTGATTCAATGGTGTTTTATTTACTATTATTTTGTGGTTAAAAATAACACCAGAATTCATGTACTTTTTTTTTTAATACGAAAACAAAATGAATTCGCTTTACGTACTACACCCGCTGGACTGTGCCTATGTCATTCTTCAATACGCACCTTTGGGGTTTCTCTACCAGATGTCGATTTGCATCTATTATTCCTTCCCACAATACCATATGCGTATTGCATAACAAAGAAGATGAGTTAACCTCTACACTGTATCTATATATCGTTATGCAATATACCTGTTACCGTGTGGGAAGGAATGTAGGTACAAGAAAATAGAAACCATGAAAAAGTTTCCTAGTTTATGTGATGGGAAACTCTAAATCAAGTGTGATGTAGCTCTATCGCATAGGATGATTTAAGGAAGCCCCATCATGCGCTGCAAACGTGTTATCACTAGAGTTTCAACTGCCACTTTACTTTTCAAATCCCATTGAATTCTGTGCAAAAGATGTTGTTTAAGAATTGTGCGTGTGTCATTATTACTTGGGCGATTTCAGAACAAACGTGATGTATGCATAAAGGATAATTCACACCTTCTGTAGGTAACATTAATGTGAAATCGACTAGCATTTTGAATGCGTTTTTATTGTAATTAATATATCAGTCCAAATTCAAATTTAACCATGCCCGTCAATGCAATGTGCGAGCAGTGGTGTCATGTTCACTCACACAGCTGTGCTAACCGCAAGTCAACACAGTGGCGTGGTGGGAAGTGCTTAAATCATCCTCTGGTTCTATCGAAACCACTAACCAATAACAACTACTAACACTGTGAAACACAATACCCATTTTGTAGAAATTTCACGTATATGTTTACTAACCCCGTAAGCTTAAACATAAAGCGACTTTTAAATGGTGTTATGTTTCTATGGGTCCTATTTATAGTGTTTGACACAGCAAGATTGAAGTAAGACATTGTATTATATGTAAACGTTTTGTCAGAGTAAAATAAAATATACTATAATTGGTGGAAGCGTAAAAGAAGATATCTTACCAGCTACTAGTATTTGTTGCTTACAAATACCATGACCTAATTTATGTTCTTGTTGTCTACATGCGTCATGTCAGATTGACGATATTGTATTACATCTCGTTTGTGTTAGGCTAATTTAGAGATCACTTTTCCTGTGGGCAAACGTTTTTGGCGTCCAGAAGGGGCTTTCATTAAAAATCAATACACAAATCAGAAATATAATTTGTGACTGCACGCAATAAAACAATGAGGATAACCATAGTGGATGCGACTAAAGTGAAACATTATATAGCTAAAAGTTAAGACAATTTATGACAAAAAGCATGAAAAGTGAAAACACGGTTAATCCTGGATTTACGCAAATAATCAGCCTTTTTATAGTATATAAAATTAGAGCAAAAAGAACAAACAGAGAGTTATAAAGCGACGAAAAGATCTGTTCTATGGGCGAATAGACTTTCCAATCGGTCGGCATTTCTTTTTTCTGAAAAAGCCTATATAACGTTTAAAAATCACAGAAAGCTTCAACAATCTGAACAATATTTGCAAACATGTTTTAAAAACTTGTCTGGCATACCTGAAAATTTAACAAAACATCTTGGACGGTCGGGTCCTTAAAATGGTTTGTGTTTCTTAGCTAAAGTCCTCTATTAACAACTTTGTGAAATGGATTTATATGCATAACTATACATGTAATTTGATTTTCTTTGAAAAAGCACCAAAGGATTCCTTTTACTTTGGAAAACATAGCTACACTTCCATTAACTTTAGTTATAAGTACCACGAACTTGGATACTTGATGTAAGAGGTTCCAAGAAAGGTTATATCATAGAAGTTGTGTTCTCTTGCTTTCTTGTTACGCACTAATGCACATTTTAATGTAAATTGAGCACATGTTGATGGGATGCACGTGCGTCATTTTAACTTGAAAATAAGATACACGAGTCACGAAATAAACTCATAAATGGAAACAGTCCGTTACATTATCTCTGCTATTCTTTAAAATATATAATATCATTATGAGGCGAAATAAATATGGCTCGTTAATGTCACAGATTGATATAATATGAGGTGGATGGTAAGTAGAAACAGAAGCTATAATAAATTGTTGCAAGAATTGTTGGTAATTAAGTTCCTTATGAGTAAAAGGTGGGATTTTGTAAGACCTTGTTTTGTCCAAACATATGTAAGTATTATGTTTTTATTGTCCTTTAGACGACCCGATCTTTTGTAACCAAAGCAGAATATATAACACGTTGTAGAATGGTCCAAATTGAAATCTGTGGATACAAAAAGTTGTGCGACACCGTTGCATGGTGGTTTCAGTGAACTTGCCTCTGCTACAAGGTTGTTTGATGGCATGTGAAACTGAGTCATTTTTAAGAAATGTTGAACAATGATGGCGCTATTTATCTTAAATATTATTTGCATCTTTACAAGGGGTAGACACTTGTATAATGATATTAGAACATTAGCAAAGAGACTAACAAATGAGAAGGGAATTAATTTTCAAAACACTTTTTATCATGAAATGTAAAGTATAACTCATATTATTTGGCTAATTTAAATTTGATATATATATAGCGCCCTCAATTTGCACACAAATATACAGTTTATATAATAAAAATAACAACAAATAAAGCAGAAAAGGATGAATAATTTGATGTAGAAACGAAAATCTGTGTTAAAAATATATGTATAATAGTTTATTAGTGCGATAGGTGTTTGTATTATTCAGGTCTAGCATTGCACATTATATAATGTTTTGTTAGAAATTAATAAATGATCACATCAAGCAACAGGGTTCAAGCATCAAGTTGGTGATGCCCTGTTAGCTCAAATAAATCTGAATTTAATCGGTAACATTTTGTATGCATTAAATTGATACTTCTGCTCTCTTTTTCAAAGGAACAATGAGAGTACTTCAATCCGGGGCGATATTTTTTCGTAACCACATTAAGTATTCTCTTCTCTAACTATATTTGACTCAATTATCTTAGTAATTTACTACGATCGTCGCTAACGTTTCCTCACGCTTGATCTGTTTCCACTTATTTTTAACAAAAGTATGAAGCTCGTAGTAAGTTTCAAAAAGAGTAGGGTAACACCCCTATGTCTTCGTGCTATTTTGATATTAACAATAATAAATAATAAAATAATAATAATAATAATAATAATAATAATAATAATAATAATAATAATAATAATAATAATAATCTTAATAATAATAATAATAATTAATAAACTGCATTTATAAAGCAGTTAATCAACAGAATCAAAGCACTGTACATAAAGCAAAAATTAAAACAATATAATTGTAGAAGTTATTTACTTCTCTCTGTTGACAAGGGGTGGTATTCAGTGAACGGCTCTTTTCAGAGCCATCAATACACTCTTACACGATTTTGGAATAGAAATTTTAACAAGGCAGACTATTTGATGGGTACATAAAAGATTTCTAATCAAAATTAATGAAATCCGTGATTGAATGGAACATAATGGAGTGATTGATAGTGTTATAAACACTAATGTAGTCAGTCTCGCTTGGGCTAGACGGATTATCTGTATTAATATAAAATGAATAGATTCTATTCAAAATGAACAGATTTCGATTCAAAAGGACTAATTAAAATGACATGTCAATAAATTCTTGTTAAAAATAACCAAGGGCGAACACGCTAAATTCTTACTAATTGTAGAAGAAGTGTCTATTGATGATTTTGAACTTCTGATGCAAGTCTTGAGATTTATATATATCGCAATTACACAGCTTAAGGGAAGGGGTATGAACGTTTGGGCAGTATTTATTGTGGGACATTAGAGCACATCAGACATATCGAATTGCATTCTGAATACGAAGAATGTCCTTCTGATATCAAATAATTTTGATTTTTTGAAATTCGCAATGGAATACACATTTTATGGCAAATCATTAAACATTGATATTTTTGATATTTAACAGTACTTGAAGTAAACTTTATAAATCTGATGATTTATACTTAAAGTGTATGTAGGTGGGATGAAAAGCAGACGATCAATTGAAAATTTTGACCTTTCGTATTGAAGATATGGATTTTTTCCCCAAAATACCAAAAAAAATAGGTCTTTTGGGAAAAAATCCATATCTTCAATATAAAAGGTCAAAATTTTCAATTGATCGTCGGCTTTTCCTCCCAGCTACATACACTTTAAGAATATATCATTAGATTTATAAAATTTATTTCGAGGACTGTTATATATCAAAATTTGAAAAATATCAAATTTTAATAATTTGTCATAAAATTTGTATTATATCGTGAATTTCAAAAATGACAATTATTTTATATCAGAAAGACATGTTTCGTATTCAGAATGCAATTCGATACGTCTGAGGTGCTCTCATGTCCCACAAAAAATACTGTCGAAACGCCATAAACGCTCATTCTAGATCCCTTAAGGTTAGCAACTATTTTAAACTGTTGCGATTTGGTAGATCACGGCATCTTGCGAAAGGTTGTGAGCTTTGGCAAAAATGTCATTGTTCATTTCATAGCGGGTGTGTCGAAGAATTCAAATATCACAAATATACTTTTGTAGGTCCTGTGTTTCTTGAGTGATGTTGTAAAGAGGGCTGAAACAACAACACTTTTGTAAAACGTACATAACTCATTCACAAGTTTTCAAAGTATATGATTTGTAGAATGAACTTTGCAAAACATCAAAGTGTTATTTTTCAGTATATTGATTTAGATAATGAAAATCGAATTTTTGGTTGTTTCGACCAACAATACATTTAGTTCTACCTTTACCACAGTCGAAAACCCGCAATATATTAATATCGTTTTAACTACCATCACATTTGAAATGTGTTTCGTAGCATTGTAGAAC
This sequence comes from Amphiura filiformis, assembly GCF_039555335.1. Taxonomy (NCBI): domain Eukaryota; kingdom Metazoa; phylum Echinodermata; class Ophiuroidea; order Amphilepidida; family Amphiuridae; genus Amphiura; species Amphiura filiformis. The sequence goes on along the minus strand of NC_092644.1, from coordinate 45,612,229 downwards.
CAATTTCAAGATCAAATTATTACATTACTGTAGGCTTAGTTGACAACATAAGATGATATATTAATAAGTACGAACGGACGTTATTCATTTTGATTTGATGGCTACCAGATTGAAGGAAGTTACTCTTTCTCGAATCAATGATCTTCATCCCATCTTAAAACCAACCGTGAGTTAATAACACATGTGTATTAATACATTACATTAAAACATATACTTATTACACGTCATATTGCTCATATCTAAACCAAACACAGCCACCAGAGGGGAAGCAGAGAATATAAATATCAAGTGAAGCTTGAATGAATCAATGGATCAATTCTTTTGGAGTAACCAGTACGTGCTCATTAGGAGGACACAGTTATGCAAAAGCAAACAAAGCATTTGAAAACTATGGCTTGGATATTACAGTGGACTAATTGGAGATATATACATACATGAAAAGGCAACTTGGGTCAGGCTTCAAAAAACCAAAATGAGTCTTACGGTACAAATTTTTCATTCTTTTTCTTGATAACTTTGTGTATTAATAGTTGGTTTGGATGGAGCGTAGGTAAGTTTGTTGTGTGATACACGATGTTTGCATTTTTGCGTTACCCTTAAATTGTTTAAAGTCGTTAAGCAGTCAAGGTAGCTATCGGTGAGGCGTTCGTATATGGTGCGAGAAGTTGCAGGTTCGAACCTCGGTGGTGGTTAGTACGCTCTTGTGTATAATTGAATTAGTTTGAAATTCCCCTGGACAAAGAACTTACTGCTAATTGTCTCGTTGCAACCCGTACCGGCGAAACTCGGGGAGTTGATCCTGACTGCGAAGGTCTATTATGGAATGTCTAGGGTGTGCGCTTCTTAGTGGCAGGTCCCCGTGTTGTTGTTTAATGGTTTATGGAATGATATGGGGCCGTAGTGATCAGCGACAACCTGTAAAGTGTGCTGAGGCAGACAGTGAGGCTTGTGGATCAACGTCTAGGCGTTGAGCCTGTGCGTAGCGCACTATTAATCACAACGACGTATTTTTAAGTGAAAGTTGTTTCTTCGCCTTCTGTAATGGATATGTCTCTTTTTTGTTACATAGATTTTCTTAGAGCAATTTTATTTTATATTACGTATTATCACACAATTAAGGTTGGGTGGCTGATGTTCTTTCCTTTTAAAAACATCTGAGACATTATGAAAAACACGTATCAATTACAGTTCATGAACCTTTCTGGAAAGAATCTTCTTTGAACTACAGAAAATATGTACTTCTATAGAGAATTAAAGAGTTTGCTCGTCAATGAACATTTTCTGTTGCTCTTCTAATAAATCAATTGATATTTACTTCACAAGTTTAGCACGACAACATTAAAATGAAATATGTCTTAGACGGCACGTGTAGGTATGTCGTCAAACCATTATGATTGCATTAGCAAGTATAGATCTCAATTTCGGCGATGTTGTAGTGCTTCCGATACTGAAGGATTTCTGGTTTCAAGATATTTGTGTTTCATCTTAGACTTCCGTCTTGATGCTACTAGAAATGTGTGGAATATCATGCAATGTGTTTCGAACTTAAGTTAAGTGGTATTACACGTTGGAGTATTAAGGATCGGATTACGCCATTGCACAGTATTTTTATAGGACCTGTGAGCACATCAGACATACTAAGTTGTATGCTGAATACGAAGAATGTCCTTCTAATATCGAATAATTTAGATTGTTTGAAATTATATTTGCAAATTTTATTGCAAATTATAAATAAAAAATAATATTTTTGACATTTCACAGTAAAGTAAACTTTATAAATCTAATGACTAATGATATGTACTTAAAGTGTATGTAGCTGGGATGAAAAGCCGACTATACTATCAATTGGAAATTTTGACCTTTCGTATTGAAGATATACATGAAATTTCATAAAAGACCTAATAATTTTAGGTCTTTTGGGAAATATTTTGCATATTTTCAATACCAAGGGACAATTTTGTCAGTTGATGGTCGGTTTTTCATTCCAGCTACATACATATCATTAGATTTATAAAGTTTACTTCGAGGACTGTTAAATGTCAAATCAATTGCCGTAAAATTTGTATTATATCACAAATCTAAACAAAATCAAAATTATTTGCTATCAGAAGGACTGTCCTCGTATTCAGTGTGCTATTTGGTGTGTCTGATGCTCTCTCTCAGGTCCCGCAAAAATACTGTGCAAAGTTAGATGACCGACCCTTTAAGGACTTTAGTATTCCTAGTAAATGTAGAATATGGTTGTGTTGGTATTTTTGCTGATTGATATTGATGAAAAGCGATGAATATCCAGACAGTGCAAACTGTATCAAAATGATTATACCCATCAGTTTTTATTGATATTAAATGGATGAGCCTGACACATCAATTTTGTAGATCAATTGTAAAACAAGTCATAAACTATACATTCTGGAAATTTCAATGGTATCCAATGTTGAATTTAGTTAAATGAGGATGAGTGACATTGTATTCAATAGGGCCAGGGTCTATTGATAGACAAAAATTGCAACACACTGTCCTGGGAGGGAAAATAAGGGTTTATATATATTGAACCATACCATAAATACAAAGAATGATGTTAAAATCACAATGCACCCCTTTTAATCGTTTAAAGTAATAGAGTTTCCCTTATCCCTCACAGAGTAGTGTGAGATAAGCGAAATCGACAAGGCGTGCATTTTGGAATAATTATTCACCGGAAGAGCCAGGTGTCCACTTTATGAAGCAATGATGAGAATAGATTAATTATCTAAATATGAACCCTTGATGTCGCTCGATTAACTTGAACACAAAATGAACCTCTTTTTCTTTTTCATCTGAAAAGATCACATTTGAATCTACAGTATTTAACTAAATAAGTAGAAGGGATATATCTCATTAGTATGATGTCGGATGTATGATGTAATCAGATGTTTTTTAATATTAATCATGGACTTGATCGAAGAGGTGTACCCTGCTGTGAAAAGTGCTAAGGCCTTAAGACTAAAACTAAATAGAGGCATTCAAAACATTCAATATAGATTCTAGCTATCAATTTGACCTCCAAGGAAACTATAAAGGTTGTAGACAGTAATTGCAAAAGTTGTTTGATTTTAGTTGGTTTAAACTTTAAGCTTATAGAGACAGACTTTTGAAAATTAATTTCACATAGATTTCGGATCCTATCCCTAAAAGGTCGTCAGACATTCCAGTAACAAAAGTGATGCTGATGATGCAGGTTATTAGAGATCAAATATGTTTTCATTACGGGCATCCTTGTACATTGACGTTAGTTGCAGTTATTATTCTTTAGCATTGTCAAAACACTTGAAAATCAGGCTAGCCTCAAAAGACGAAGAAGCAATCTATTCATGAAGATTTTTGTTACCCTTTCCGGTGTACTAAATCAGGGACCGTGTGACTAAATAAAGCTCCTTATTTAATCGCTCTTAGAACGCTCGCAGTTCCTTTTTCTGCAAGAGGTTTATGAAAAGAATTGATTACAACTTAAATTGCAAATTAGGATGTTTTTCTAACAATAAACAACATTTCCTCAGAAAAAAGTTCATTTTCAGAAAATATAGCCTTTTAGCTACAATGTGAGACCAAAATCACATACTTGACATGATTTTTAAATTTTGACAATTTGGGCGAGCTTGCTTGGAATTGACCATATACATACATGAAAAGTCTTGTAGTGCAGCGCGATATATTCAAAATTATTGTTAACATACTAAATATTTACCTTATGTTGTTGTTTAGCATTAATAATCTGAATATATACAGACACACTTTTAAGTTTGGTGGCCTTATTCGCCGTAGAAGTGATGATGTAACAGGATTAATTACCATAGCAATAGGTTAAAATCATTTTTGAATATATCGCACTTCACTAGTACGTTCACGCAGTACCTCTGCATTGAACCACTCGCCCCTGTAAGATCTTTGAAAAGAGCGGGTGTATTCAATCTATGATTGCAGACTTACACAGGTGATGAGTGCAATTTGCCTGTAGTGCAGCGCGAAATACCGTATTCAAAAATTGTTTTAACCTATTGCTATGGTAGTTAATCCGATTATTACATCTACGGCGAATTATTTGCATTGATTATTGCTTACGATAGAGAAATTCAACTTGTCACCTTGAATACTTACAACAGTGAATGATACTATTACAATTAATACTGATCATGCATTATTTAATGTCAATTCTTATATATATACCATCTCGTTGTTATTCTTCGCACCAGTGCAATGAATGTGATAATGACGTAATGAACTGTTCCCGATGTAATTCATACGCCCATGTAAAACACATGATCATAGGGAGTGTAGATTTCAAATGGAGTCACCCATTCAGGTAACCCCATTCGAAATTCACACTCACTCCCTGTTTGGAAGATTAAGGTCTTGTTTTCTATACGGGGTGTATGAATTGAATTGCAACTGGAATAACCCAATGTTAACCCAACCAGAATGAGCAGGAGTCAATTACAACTTCTTCTCAACATAGCGCAATATGGGTCTATTCCAGGTATATGCAGGTATATGAAAGGTTCTCATAAATATTTAGGTATATGACCTTGAAGTTAAAATTGGATATCTTCATTTTAATTCTCATATCTATCAGCGATTTTGGTGTACGCTTTTCTAGGCAGTGTCTTTAAGGTGGTACTACACCCTTGATAAATTTGTGACTATTTTTGCATTTTTCTCAAAAATAATAACACACTGGTAACAAAAGTTATGATATATTATAGGGCAAGGAATCCAGTTACTATACTGGAATTTCAGTGACTCAAGACAAGCGGTACGTTATTTATGATCAGAAATTAGGTACCACTAGAATGTACCTCATTTCTTAACATATAATGAACCACTTGCCTTGAATCACTGAAATATCAGGGAAGTAATTGGATTCCTTGCCCCTTTAATATACATAACTTTTGTCACCAGTATGTAGACTTTTTGAGAAAAATGCAAAATTAGTCACAACATTTATCAGGGGGTGTAGTACCACCTTAAACCAGTATGATGATAACATATATTTATTAACTTATTACAACATGGTTAGCCTTCTAGGCAAGGTATGTTTGCCATTGGACGTTATTTAAAATGTTACTATAATCTCCGCTCGGAGTGAATAAATGGTCCTTTGCTTGTTCTGTTATACATGAAAAATATTATGTGAAACATGATTTCGAAGGTTTTAATAAAGCATGATTATTAATCTAGTGCCTTCTAGTATTTTATCAATGAGCTAAATGTTTTGGGGAAACTAGCATGTACTCAAGTTAATTCCTCTACTTCTATTCTATTATATTATATTCTATACTATTCTGTTTTATTTTATTTCATTATATTTTTATTCTATTTCTATTATACAGACTTGACATTTAATATGGAATACTTTTTCGCAAAATTCCAAGACTGGTCTGGTAGATGTCTGCATAAACGGCATGGGCTAAATATTAATTGGGGTGTGTCGGGAGATAGTGTAAAATAATTGTGTGACAGAAAATGTGCTTTCCATTAGTTTACATTATGGCGCTCATAATGTAGTGAATTAGCCTAAAATGGTGGATTTAACGAGACTGAATGTGATTTTTGTGGGGGTAAAATTTCTGAATTTGAGCAACATTATTCTGATATTATCAAATCCATTGAGGTGATTTTACTGAACCTGAATACCAATAAGTGTTCGTCTGAACTGAAACGCACCTGTGATCTACCAGTTTTGAAAGTGGGAGGAGTTTTGAAAAATATGGCTCTTAAAAGTGATACGCAATCAAAAAGTTTGAATGGTCCCCTGGGGCCAAATGTAATAAACTTACTGTGCACAAAGAAACAATGTGAGTTCATTGGACAACTAGGAATCCACACAGTTGTTTTTGTACCGTACGTTTATAACATTTGACCCCAGGGGGCCATTCAAACTTTCTGAGTACGTGCAGCTTCTAAGAGCCCCATTTTAAGCTCCTCTCCTGTTCAAAAACTTGGTACATTGTAAGTGAATTTCAGCTGTGATGAATGCCAGTTGCTGACGAAGTTTAAGAAATATCACCACAAACCTCTTATAAATTTGATAATAACAGAATCATGTTGCATAAAGTCTGAAAATGTGTCCCCCACAAAGCTTAAATTCACCTCCCTAAATCCACCGTTTTAGACATGTCAACATATGGAAAGTACATTTTGCTATCAAACAATTATTTTACACCACTCCCCGACACACCCCAGTTAATATTTAGCCCTTGGGGTCTATGCTGACTCCGTCCAAACCAGTCTTGGAATTTTGCGAAAAACATTCCATATTAAATGTCAAGTCTGTATTTCTATTCTATTTCTATTCTATTCTATATAATTCTATACTACTCTGCTTTATTTTAATCTATTCTATTCTATTTTATTCTATTCTATTCTATTCTATTCTATTCTATTCTATTCTATTCTATTCTATACTATTCTAGATGGACATCTAGAATAGTAATTTCTAATAACAATATCTTTAGTTTGCTTTTGATTCTGACAACTACTAATTAATTTTAAACTTTGAATTAGTTACGATTACCCAACACTTCAATTTGATTCTAATGAAAAATGTTGGTTACCTGATTGTTGTCCATGAATTTATCATTTTCACTCGTACTTACTAGACATGGACACGTCAAGTAACAAGCTAATAAATACTAAGGCCATTAAGAACCTTGTGACAAGTAAACGACGAGCTCTTAGCAATTGCTTGGTTGGCATAATGTTTTATAAGGAGGTGATTTTATTTCTCCTAAATCGCGATATTTGACATACTTAGCCGAGTTATTTTCTCTTTTATCGCCTTTTCTCTCATATGTTTCACTCAGTAAACATGATAATCGCGGATTGTAAACTACTTCGACAGCAATGTTTACCAAATCGTTTAATATGAAATTGGTGCCTCGTTTAGATATTTATTTTAGGACACGGCATTACCCCTTATTTCTTAATTAATATCTAAATATAAGTGTTAAAGTTATTTCATCACAGCCTTATAGATAATAGATTCTTACTTAAAAGTATCAACCCCTAAACATCACTTTGTTCTTTCTGACGATGAAATATTTGTCTGCTTGTTCCCAGATTTCGTTTCTTTGACTTTTCAAATTCCTGGAAGCGTAAGATATAGCCATCCTAATAAATAAGATGACTAACAGCTATATTATAGTACTATACTGTACATACTATGAGCTCATAGACAAAGTCAACCCGTAATAAAGACATCTAAATTTGTAGCGGGTTGGGTAATTATTTGAATTCTAAACACAAGAGAGTGACAGATGTTCGAGCAACACGTCACCGAGCACATAGTTTGTTGGCCAGATCCGGTAACTGTAAATGATTTTGAGCCATTCTCACAAACCAGCAACATGGTCAATGTTAGCAGCATGGATACAGATATTCATTGTATTGGACTCTGTCATTCTTGACATTTACTTTAAAAGTTACCTTTTTCAGAGTCTTGGTTAGCAGCGATGTAGCTTGCGACACCATCACGGCGTCTTCATTCAGCGTAGTGTTTACAATTCTCCGGTCACCTGACCAACCGATGGGTGGTCAAGTATCAGCAGATCATTGTAGATGGCGGGTAGGTCGTATCCGGCGTCCCTGTTGAGTGTAGGTTTTAGTGTCTTTTTCTCTACACTGAATGAAGATGCCGTGATGGTGTCGCAAGCTACGTCGTTGCTAACCAAGACTCTGAAAAAGGTAACTTTTTAATCAATTGAAACTTTGAATGTTTCTGGTAAAATTCATTCAAAAGCGTTCATTAGAGAGTAGTGGCAAAACATTATTGACACAATAAAGTACTAATGTATATCTAACCAAATTCAATTGGCATTTATTCAACACTCATCTTTCCAAACCTTTTTGGGCAACATTTACACCACAATAAGTACCAATATATAATCGTATAATCTCAGCGAACCTTTTACCATTATGTATATTCTATACTTGGCAAACATTTAATTTTAAACCAAACAAGTTCTTAAAAATCCGATCGGGTTTTGGTTTAAAAAAGACGTAAATGACTTTTCTAACATACACAGAGAGCTCGAAGCCCATTTTCATTAGAGCACTTTTTAAAATCATCTGAGTGGCAACCAACTCCCATGCGAATTAGCATATCCCGGGTAAGGTAGGGTTGTAAATTTGTTAACAGAGGAGCAATGTTCAAACATGATAAATCATTGTTTACCATTGTATTTTGTGGGGAAATTTTAATATTTTATGTAGAAAAATATTGAATAAGGAAATAAATAACAAAGTTGCTAATCGAGCGACCCGGAATTTGGAGCTTTAATGGTAATACAAAATTTTTAGGCCTAATAACATAGAAGCCTTAGGTCAATTTCTTTAGCGTTTCAGTAAAACAGGAGCGAACAGTTAGGAGGATGGTGCCACCCCTAGGGTAAGGCGAAAGATAAATAATCATTTTCTCAAACACTATTGTGATTTTTGTGTAGCTTCATTCAAAAGCACAAAAAACACCATCTCAGAAATGTGCAATGTTTTAATGGTACGTACCATACATCTTTATCTTGAAAGCAGGCTGTCGACATGTTCCGAGTTTTGTGGGAATGGCCCACAATTTGTTTCTTCTAAATCGCGACATTTGACATAGTTAGCTATGACATTTTCACACTGTTGTGTTATTATTGGCCTGTCTGTAAACGAGCTTCTCACGCAATGTTGATAATGAAATATTAAAGATGATGAACTTGAACTCATGTGGGCATACGAAAACGTGAGAATTTTGGCATGTTTAATGGTATTATATTGACCGCGACGGTATTTTACATCTTATAATAAAATTGTATTAAAGTTGTTTTCATATATCTAGCTGGCAAATATTGCAACATCATTTTAAGGTAATAAGCAAAGCGGCTTAATCTCAGAAAGATATAAAGAACTAATGTACATTTTTGACAATAAAGGAAAGTAAAATAGTGCTGATGGTCATACAATTTAGACATGATCATACTTGTATTATTTTAATTGCTGTGCTTAGTAATACAATTAGACTACATGTAACTATTCAGAATTTAAATCTTCCCAGAAAGATTAAAAATCATCGACGTTGTTAATATATTTTCGGCAGATAAGAGAAGAATAACCCTAGAGTATCGATCAAGTTCTATAAACGTAACTAGTTTCGTTAGAACATCGACACTCTCCTTCACAATCTGTAACAAAACCGGAAGTAAGTGAGCAAAAATTACATCAATGTTCTTTAGGGTACATAAACGCAAAAGAAATTTTAAACCCTTCAGTAAACTAGTTTCGTTTATAGACACATCCAGAACAAAATTTACGAGTAATATTGGAATAATTTTCCGTTTGAAGACCATGATACTCATCTCCTATAGTCATGATAGTGCACAGCAGTTTTGCTTTAGAAGGCCAGTTGGCCATCAAAAGTCGGTTAATGATTATACTGTTGCATTAGATGGTAATAAAACGACACCTAATAGCACATAAAATACATTTTTATGTTTAACCTATATGTTCTAATGTAATGCTGTTTCAGTTTTATGGAGTAAACTATTACTTTGTTTCCCAATGAAATATTTATACTTTTATCTACTTGGAATTAATTTACTTCAAGTTTGCCATAACAATCGTGATGTGCAAACTCCAAACCGCTTTGTTTAATGTTACTTTTAATCTTTAAGGTTAATAGTAATGATGTACTGTTCTCAGAAATGGTTATAAAACCTAATCGCTATCGCTATAAAACCTAAAGCATAGTGAAGTTGGAAAAGATACCAAAATCAAGTTTTAAAAGAGAAGAATAATTGTTCATGGATTTACATTTCCCTTGTAAGCTAAAACAACAGTGAATTATTTTCTAAACCGATCGTGTTGAAATACTTTCTCAATTTTAAGCACCTTAGAAAAGAAATTTCACCAGCAAGTAACCATTACGTTGTGGTCAATTGTGTGATTCTATTCGACCCGCAAACAATAACTTACTATCGATGATAACGTTACCTACGACAAGCAACTATTAACAGCTGTTATTCCTTCAATAACGACGTAAATCCACGCGGCATTTACCATCGACCATCGGTCTCGTTTACCTGCGACACCCTTACACCGTCTGTCGTAAGTAAGAGCTAACTACAAGAGATCATGTACAAGGTGTCGCTGAGAGAACTGTATCTTCGGGAATTGAATTGCTGGGTATTTTAATGCCACAAACAAACCTAGTTTTTGAATATTTCAGGTTGAGGAATATAACAGCTATCACATACTTTTATGCTCATTTTGAAAACCATTCCAAAGATTCAAATTTCAATCAATGATCTGTACCTGGAATATTAAAATGTTGATATTTTCATGGAATTCTTCTATTTCAAGAACGGAGCGGTTAATTGTCAAAATTCAAAAAGTGTATGCTATTTGGTTTTAGTTCTCAACCACATCAATTATTTAGTTCTGTTCCAGCAATAAAATCTTCAAAAATTAAAGATTCTGAAGACACAGTTCTTTCACGGATACCCTGTACATGAATCGCCAATGTAAATGCAACGACGTCCCTCATACAGAACGCGAAACATCATTATCAATTGATCAGTCTAATGAAGTACTCAATGTGACTTTATTATTTATTCAAACACTTACATCCTTTGGATCACATCATCGGTAGTCTACATTAGATATACCGTAGTGAATCTAATGTTTCTGATGTTTCATTTATGTTATAGAACATGCTTACTCTACCCGGATTTAAGAAGTTGCCAATATATCATAAAATGATCATAAATGTATTACAGTTTTGTATTTTTTAAAGCTTTTACCTCAAGAACAAAACAACTTAAGTATACCTGCAAACATGGCATAAAACATGAACAATATGTTGTTGCTTTTTTGTCAATTGAAATTTAACATGATAAAGTACGACATCTATAGCAGGAAAGGGTTGTATATGCATTAGAGTGCTACAAGGTCGGGAACCTGTAAGTGAAGCATGATTTAAACATCCTCGCTCTACCATGGCAGGCAAATAATAATTCAGGCATTATATTGTCTTTCTCTTGTCAGCTTTGCTTCAATAAATATTTTGTCTTCCTGGTTTTAAAGGGAATTTAATGTTTAGGGAAGTAATGACATTATCATCCCGAATTGGCGCCTCCAACGTGGTCTAAAATTCAAAAATACCCAAGTCAAACTATACATTTTCTGAATCCTTAAAACTAAAGGAATACGAATATTTTAGTGTGGATTTAGAAATTTGAACATGTTACCCCATTAGAATTGTCGGTGATTTTGACCTATGAGATAGTCAGGACTCATACTTTAATTTTTTTTTAAATACCAAAATAAATTAGCTGGTAGTTTATACGATAGTTGCAAATTCTGCTTTTTCTAGAGCTTTTTTGGCCATCTTCTGCTCACCTGTAAAGAAGTAATGTGCATTTTAATCAATAAAGGAAAGAAATATAGTGCTGAGCGTTATATGATTCAGACTATTTTCATACTTGTAGTATTGTAATGGATGTACTTATATTATATTAAACTGCAAATCCCATTTGCTCTAACTGTGAAGGTTTGTGGGAGTTACAATTTCCCAATATTGATAAAAACGAAACCACACTACTACAAACTAGGGAGATTTACTGTCAACAACTGAAAAATTGGCATAATATTTTAGACTAAAATAGTTAAAATTGTATACAGGTGAAATCAATGAAGTAAACCATTAATCTAGTGAACACATCCAGTCATATTAATATTCACTCTTAGAGCAAATGGATTTTACTTATACCTATTATAGAATGCACAGATAACTTTGAATATAAATTTATATCTTCCCATGAAAGACCAATAGGAAGACTAACATTCGTCGACAATGTTATATTTTTCTGAATTTTTCATAGCCATGTTAGAAAAGAAAAAAACAAAATTTTCGTACAGTATTCTAATGACTTTCTGTTTGAACACCATGATATCTTCCCTTACACGAAGCAGTTTGCTTTTGAATGATCAATTGGACATTAATGATTATACTGTTGCATTAGACGAAATTGATCAGGACACCAAATATGACATGAACAATACATTTATATATATACCCTATCAGTTTAAATGAGCTGTCGGTTCAGTTTACTGTAGTTTTTCTGGAGCAAACTATTTGTTTTCCAGATAAAACATGTATATTTTCATCTACTCGTAAGTGAGTCTTTGATTAGGTTACTTCATGTTAGCGCTATGTAATCTCCATCACGACTTGGTACATAATGTTTAACAACACTGACATGCAGTGTTCATCAAAGTAATGAATCATTAACTATGAAACATAAAATATAATGAACCTGGAAAAGGTGCCAAATCAAGTTTTGAAAGAGAAAGAAATAAAGTTGTTCATGGATTTACATTTCTCTTGCAAGCAAGAACAACAGTGATTTATTTTTGGAACCAATAGTATTGAAACACTTTCTCAATTTTCAACTCTATGCGCATTAGAAAAGAAAAGTTGTGGTCAATTGTGTGATTCTATTCTATTCGCAGACAGTAACTTACTATCGATGGTAACGTTACATACGACAAGCAACTTTTAACAACTTTTAATCCTTCAATAACGACGTAAATCCACACGGCATTTACCATCTACCATCTGCCCCATTTACCTGCGACACCCTTACACTGTCAGTGCTAGGTACGCGCTAACTACAATAGATTTTGTACAGGCTGTCCCTGAAAGAACTCTATTGTCGGAAAATTTAATTTTTGAGTATTTTAATGCAAGAACAAAACATAACTAAATACTTTATGTGGTTGAGGAATACAAAAAAGCTATCACATACTTTTGACAATTGATCACCCCGTTCTTAAAACCATTCCAAATTTTCAAATATCAATCATTATTATTTATGTCAGGCTTTTGAGCGATACAATAAAACTGTATATTGTACAATATTTTCAAAATACCCGGATGCAATACAATATTTCTTGAATATTGTACGCGTATCGCGTACGCGTCGCGCGTTAACATGGTGACGGCACCAACACGCGTCATGATACAACAGCACAACAATACACTACAGACATCGTAACGGCTCACAGGAGATTTCGTACTGTATAAACAAGTAAAATCACAAACTTAATTCGCGGCAATTTTGGATGATGATTAACCTTAGGAAATATAATCCACATCTACAAATAAACCTATAATTATTCCGAAATTGTCTTTGGAGAGTAAAGAGCAGAAAACAAGAAGGTCAAAAGGTAAGCTTACATTACAATACACATTGGTTAAACCCGGTGGCTAGGTAAGCTTAAATTTTCATTTTACCCATAGCAAAAGCCTGATATAAATAATAATAATAATATTGAATGGCTTATTTTCGTGTGATACAAGAATATATTGCACTCGATAGAAAAATATTGCACTCGTCTTCGATTCGTGCAATATTTTTCTATCTCGTGCAATATATTCTTGTATCACACTCAAAGCCATTCAATATTATATAAATATTCTGTATTTTGAGCATTGAAAACCGGATATTTTGGTCAAATCCTTATATTTGAAGAACAGAGAGGTCAATTGTCAAAAAAATGTTTTATTCCTCGGCTACATCGGTTCGGTTCGGGCAATAAATGGCCAAAGGACAAAATTACAGTTTCTGACGGTATGAAAATATCCTAAATTTATTACAATTTCGTAATATTTAAAGCTTTTATCTCAAAGATCAAAATAACTTGAGTAACCTTGCAAACATGGCGTAAAATATAAACATCTTCCAGATTGGTTTTTTTTTGTCAATTTGAAATTTAATATGATAAAGTACGACAAATATAGCAGGAAAGGGTTGTATATGCATTAGAGGTCGGGAACCTGTAAGTGAAGCATGATTTAAACATCCTCGCTCTACCATGGCAGGCAAATGTAATTGATGTTAGAAGTGAAATAATGCGGGGCCTCCAGATTGGGGGTTTAGGTTCAGACATTATGTTGCCTTTAGTTTTAAATTGCCCTGCTTAATACCTCTTGTCAGCTTTGCTTCGATAAATATTTTGTCTTTCTGGTTATAAAGGGACCAATATGTTTAGGGAAGTAATGATATTACCATCACGAACATAGCCAGGTCGAGGGGACAAAATGAATTGGATAATTTAGAGAGGTAGAGAGAGAGAGAGAGCAATAAAGAGACTCGTTTACAATAATTTACACAAATTGAAATGACCCAGATACAGCAACACTGCTTCAAAAGCTCCGCGTATATTATATCTGATGATCTTTGTTCGAAGGAGCCTCATGAGTTAGTTAATATTAGTCCACAATATTGGGAGGAGGTAATTTTGGCATGAAAAATTAGCAACCGTACCATTTTTGGCACCTTTTAAGATTACATTACGACTTTGAAAGGGTAATAAATGGTTCGAAAATACGAACCTTTCCTATTCAATGTTTTTAGTTATTAGTAGAAGGCTTGGTTTGGAATGGTTTAGATCGGTTGCTAGATCGGCATCAGGATAGACGAAACTGAAGACTTTCTGTCTACAGGCAGTCAAGTTAGCTCAATCGTTAAGGCGTTCGACTATGATGCGTGAGGTTGCGGGTTCGAACCCTGGCGGTGCCTGGTATGCTCTCGTGGAAAATTTGAGTTAGTTTGAAATTCCCCTGGACAAGGAACTTATTGCTAATTGTCTCGTTGTAACCCGTACGAAACTCGGGGAGCTGATCCTGGTTGCGATGGTAGTTTGTGGAATGTCTAGGGTGTGCGCTCTTGTAGCAGCAAAGTCCCTGATTTCTTTATGGTTTATGGAATGATGTGGGCCGTAGTGGTCAGCGACAACCTGTTAAGTGTGCTGAGGCTTGTGGATCAACGTCTAGGCGTTGTGCCTGTGCGGGTTTTTTTACGTTCTGATACGTGTATTGGAGTGTAAACATGACATAACTTAATACATATTATTTTGATCATCTTCCATTATTTATCATACATACATCAGTATGGTAATTGACAATGCCTTTGATTTACCGATGTTTGGTGTATCATACATAATTTTTCATATTGTTTTAGTTGCAACCTTTCATTAAAAGCATTTCCGGGCTGAACGCAACAGTCATCAGTCATCCATTCATCAATAATAACTGTTTTCATTTCTATACATATGAAATTGGCTTGACTATGATGACTTGATTTGTTAACGCATCCCATGCAATTAGATAAGCGGAAAATTTATATTGCCTCGATGTCCATCCGGTATTACAATTACCAAAAACGATACTCTAATTTGATTGTCTTTTTTACCAACATTATTGTAATTTAGTCAAAATAAAAATAAATAAATAAAACATGCTTATGCATTGTGCCATATATATAGCATGTAAGTGCCCGTATAGGAACACTTGATAAAGACATTTGTGTAAAACTAAAATATTTTCTCCCCTTTATCATGTTAATATACATAAATTATTCATTGTTCTACTTTGATAAATTATCCATGTTTTAGAGAAGCAACACGATGTATAATTTCACTTCTTCTCATCAATCTTCTCAGGTTCAGCGACTCATTATTTTTTTCCCGAACTGATTAGAGACATTTATCTCGATTTGCTAATTAGACTTGTGGCATTTGACAAGATTGACAGCGAAATATAAATTTTTAGCAGTGACCAGCAAATGATTAATGGATGGTTCTTGTAACTTTTACTTGTAGTCGTTAACCCATTGCCACTTTTCTTTGGATAACCTTGAACAAACTATCTCTAAAGTAGTATAACTGGTAAATGATATGATTTTGTTGTTACAGAGTTAATGCAATGTGATGCAATACTGTGTAATGTAATGTAATGTAATGTAATGCAATGTAATGTAATGTAATGTAATGTAATGTAATGTAATGTAATGTAATGTCATGTCATGTAATGTAATGTAATGTAATGTAACGTAATGTAATGCAATGCAATTCACTGCACTGCACTGTAATATAATGCAATGCAATGTAATGCAATGCAATACAATGCACTCAATATGGAATGCAATGCGAACCTACTATACTTGGTCAATGTTTTAGCTAAAATAGAAGGCTTGGTCTAGAATGAATTGAAAATGGTATAGAGATTGCAGAACCGGCATCAAAATAGACGTATTGGTGTTTAAACATGGCATAGCTTAATGCATATTATTTTGATCATCTTCCATTATTAACCATATATACCACAGTATGAAAATACCTTTGATTTACCGATGTTTGGTGTATCGTACAGATATTTCATATTTGCTTAAATTGCGACCTTTAATTTAAAGCATTTCCGGGTTGAACGCAAAAGTCATCAGTCATCTATAATAACTGTTTTCATTTCTATGCATTTGTTATCAGCCTGATTTAGAGGAGTTGATTTGGTAATGCATCCCATGCATTTAAATTTTAGATTAGCGGAATCTAATGTCCAGTCAAATGTCCGGTAATACAATTACCATAAATGATACTTTGATTATCTTCCATTATTTACCTCAGTATGACAATACCTTTGATTTACCGATGTTTTGTGTATCGTACAGATATTTTATATTTGCTTAAATTTATACCTTTCATTTAAAGCATTTCCGGGGTGAACGCAACAGTCATCAGTCATCTATTTATAAATAATAACTGTTTTAATTTCAATAGATTTGAAATTGGCTTGACTTAGAGGACTTGATTTGCCAATGCATTCCATGTAATTAGATTGGCGGAAAATTAAAATTACCTCTATGTCCAGCCAAATGTCTGGTATTACAGTCTTTACCAATATTATTGCAATGTAGTCAAAATAAATTTTAAAAAATGCATATGGTATACATATGACATGTAGGTGTCCGTAGGTACACTTGACAAAGATATTTGTATAAAACTAAACGTTTTCCTTAAAATAAAATACTTTCTTCCCTTTATCATGTTAATATACATTCATTATTAATTGTCCTACTTTGATCAATTATCCTTGTTACAGAGAAGCAACACGACGTATAATTTCAATTCATCTCATCGATCTTATCAGGTTCAGCGACTCGTTTATTTTTCCCGAACTGATTAAAAGACATTTATTTCGATTTGCTAATTACTCCCTATTCCAGAACAATACAGAACTAATTTTTTGGGATTAAAAAAATATTTTCCTGTTTTGCCAAATGAAACATAGCTAAATCCTAATCCTTTAGTTAGTCCTAACTGGCAATAAAATTCAAATTTTAATATTTGGTAAATTTTTGGAAATAAGGGCCAAAACATGCCTTCTTAGGGTGTTTTTCGTATGCTGTGACAATCAAGCCCAAAGACTTGTACCAAGACTAATTTCCGTTTATGCAGTCTAATTTTTGGAAAAGACATGTTTCATTCTGATAACCGATAATTTAATTAAAGAAATACAAAAAAGTGAAAATTATAGCAAATTTCGGCATATACTCAAGATTTTGAATGCTTGATTTTTGTGACTCGATTGTCAGAAAATATGCCGAAAATGCATTTTTTGGCTCTTTTTTCAATAAATTAGTAAAATAGTGATTTTTTTTCTTTTATTGCCAGTTAGTACTAACTAAAGGATTAGGATTAAGCTATGTTTGATTTGGCAGAACTTGATAATATTTTTTTAATCCCAAAAAATTAGTGCTGTATTTTTCTGGAATGTGGAGTGGAGTAGACTTGTGGCATTTGACATGTTTGACAGCGAAATACTATTTTTTAAGAGTGACAACAAACTGATTAACGGAGGGTTCTTGCAACTTGTAGTCGTTATTGCCTCTTTCTTTTGCACGACCTTGAACAAGTAGTATAACTGATAATGATACGATTTTGTTGTTACTGCTCACTTCAGATAACATTAGCTTATATTATTATACCTAAATGTTAGGTAATGTAATGTAATGCAATGCAATGTAATGTAATATAATGCAATACACTGGAATGCAATACAATGCAATGCATGTAATGCAATCAATTACAATACAATGCAATGCGATGCAATGCAACGAAATGCGATGCAATGCAACGTAACACAATGCAATACAACGTAATACAATGCAATGAAATGAAATGCAACATAATGTAATGTAATGTTATGTGATGTTTGTAATGTAATGTAATGTAATGTAATGTAATGTAATGTAATGTAATGTAATGTAATGTAATGTAATATAATGCAATACACTGGAATGCAATACAATGCAATGCATGTAATGCAATCAATTACAATACAATGCAATGCGATGCAACGTAACACAATGCAATGCAACGTAATACAATGCAATTAAATGAAATGCAACATAATGTAATGTAATGTTATGTGATGTGTGTAATGTAATGTAATGTAATGTAATGTAATGTAATGTAATGTAATGTAATGTAATGTAATGTAATGTAATGAAATGAAATGGTTTTGCATCACTTGTGCTTGTTCAATATTTACAAATACAAAAGAGGAAATAATGTCATCTTTCGAGACATGATAGTTTCACTCTAATAATTAGCAACATTAAATCATACATATGAAAAACATAAGAAAGGCGGTTATACATGAAATCATTTGACACGTGTATAATGGCGACATGAGCTTGTTTTATCCTTTTGTATGTGTCTCTTATTTTTCTTAGCATTATACTATCACAGTTTATTGTCATTAATTATGTCTTTATTTAATATAGTTTAATTAAGCCTGCGGCCACAAGGGCCTCGACATCGGTCAATTAGTTAAACTTTGTGAAGTATGGGCGCTAGATTGATCACTATATTAATCAGACTGACATGGGTTTTTTGATACAGTACCTATCTATCTAGACATTATATAAACCCACAGTAACGGATCATTTAACAGCTATACGTGTGGATTTCGTCAGGGGCCTCTAATTATACTTGGACAGCTATTTATATTAGGGAACGTGTCATTTGACGCAATCTTAAATGAGAATCGGTATCGTTGGTTGGAGGATGGATCGTAAATTTCACTTGTTGTTTTGAGATTAATTAAACTGCAACATAATACTTCGCACTTGTGATTTATATTAACTTCTCACTGCTAGCCATATTAGCCATATTAAGGAATCTTTAATTGTGATTTTGAATCTTCAGCTCAATTACGTACTAGTACATACTAGTAAGGTATGGTATAACATTTTTCTTCACAATTTGTTAAAATTTAAGAACTGTTAATGTATTTTTTTAACCAGAAAAAAAAATCACATTTCTCAAAGTATCATCTCCATCTTTTAAATCATTAACGATTTAATGAATTGGTTTGAAACGGTTTTGCGTAGTACTGCATCGGTATTAAATGCTATCACCGCGGAATTTAGCACTCAAGAACAACTTTAAGGTTAAATCTTAATTCTATTAATGTTTTAATCGCACAAAACTCACATGAAGCGTTATACTGCTTGACAGACGTGCGCTAAAACGTATCCAAACAAATAAAGCTGTTGCCGCCACTCGGCTCTTGCATACTTCAAAATTACTTCCAATAACTATTGTTTTATAATTAACCCTTTTCATCTTTTCTTTTATTTCAGCGGAAGGACGGAACCAGTCCTCCACCGGCATTGGTACTGCCGGACAGTGGTCCAAACTTTGATAGTTCCATGGAGGCTTTATTTCTTCAAGCCGTTGACCGGGGTGATCGCAAAGCCATCATTTACGCTCTGGATAATGCCCCTGATCTGAATATCAACTGTCTGGATGACGATGCTAAGTCAGCTCTCGTCAAGGCTATTGAAAATGGAAACTCAGGTAAGTTGTTACTTACTTCAATTACAGAAAGGGTGTTATAAACCATTTGCAAAGACTCGCTCTCATAAAAGCATGACCATATTGGTAGACATACTGTTTTAATTGAAGCAAGGACCTTTGTAAATATTGTCTTATATCTAATAATGTTTAAAGCTTTTTTTTACTTTCTACCAATCGAAACACACAATTAAGAAAAGAACGATTATTTAATCAATAATTGCCTGCCGACCTTTGTTAATCTCCATTCAGCGTTATATATTAAAAAGCAATATTTTTATTTCTCAGAAGATCTAAACAACCCTTGACAAATTGTACCAAATCTTCAAAATTACTAGCTTATTAGTAGCATTTGAAAGCTTTATTTTTTCTATTTTCATATCTATATTTCAAATCAGACAAATTATGTCTTGTTCCGGTGATTTTTATAAACGAGACTCAAACAGGCGCGTCGCCAGGGGGCGCCAAAAAGTCCACCTTGTTGGGACGCCTAGCCAGGGGTGCCAAAAGGTCCGCTCTGTTAGGGCGACTATTTAGAGAAATCGAATCTCTAGAAATTAGTGCAGGATTTGCCATAGTTGGTGCAAAGCCTGCTAAGAAGATCAGAGGGAAAGAGCAAGGGGATTTAGTCCAGTTTATCGAGATCATATCGGTAGTCATGTTGCCCATGGGGGTCGACGATAAATGCGGGGTGCGTTAGCGAACTCAAAAATAGTGCGAGCGTACACAAAAGAGAGTTCGCGCGTAAGTTGAGCGTTCCGTGTACTCTAAGATGAGCAATGTTGCCAGGTCCGAACGCTGTACCGGCGTTCAAGTACTGAATTCAAGCATTGAATTAAAGTACGCTTATAGATGGTACAGATATGGAACATTCCAATCTATGTGTTTATTAATCTATGATCGAGATTTAGCCGCAAGTACCTAAATTCCTCCGCTTAAGGGGGTACTACACCCATGTGGTAAATTTGTGACTATTTTTGCATTTTTCTCAAAAAATAATTACACACTGGTAACAAAAGTTATGTATATTATTGGGGCAAGGAATCCAATTACTACACTAAAATTTCAGTGACTCAAGACAAGCGGTTCAGTATATATGATAGGAAACGAGGTACATCCTAGTGGTACCTCATTTCTGGTCATAAATAACAAACCACTTGTCTTGGGTCACTGAAATTCCAGTGTAGTAATTGGATTCCTTACTATAATATACATAACTTTGTTACCACTGTGTTATTAGTTTTGAGAAAAAAAAATTATCGAGGGGTGTAGTACCCCCTTAATGCAATGTGTTTGAAAAGGCTCAAATGCGCGTGTCAATAATTTCACTTGAAACAAATCGTAGATTTAAAGAAAAAATCACTCTGAAAATCACAAACATAGTTTTAATTATTGTGCAACTCGTTCAGCTGGAGTGAGTTGCGTGTTTAGAGACCAAGACCAGAGATTGGTAGAGAACAGTCTCGGAAATTTGCAACGGCGAAGTGTTTCAAAGATCGGCTATCACAAAATGTAAATAATTGCACACAAATAGTTGAACAAGATTTTTAATTCAACGATAATAGATGCTCGACTTGGGTAAAATCATTACCATGATCTAACGTGTAAAACATCTCGTCACAAGAATGTTACAGCTAGATGTAGACACGCTTATCATATGCTTTTCTTCGAGGTGAAGAGTAAAATGCCATCCGAACCGATATTCGAATGTTAGCCTAAATACGTATTAAGTACGACTCTATATGATGTTAATTAACCTATTTAATCAGTATCGTCTAAAATCATTGGATTTGACCTACACTCGAAGTTTGATGGCCTGCCTAATTTCTGGGTATTGAGTTTTTAAATGAGCGCAAATGATGGTGCCACAATTAGTCGTAGTCATTTGGTTACTTGTTTCATGGCGAAAGTCCACTGAGTGAAAATCGGTCCAAGTGTCCATTACATGCTAACACAGTACAGATTACCAAAGGTTTCTCACATGCCACTGTGAAATGTTGAATACCTTCATAGTTGAAGAGGTACTAGATTATAAGAATTGACGAGTATTTGATTATGATTACTTATTACAGCATAAAATACTAAAATGGTGAATATTCCAACGCCCCAATATTGTCAAATTTAGGCTCCATTATATTGTATGCAAAGATTTTCACTCAGTGGACTTTCGCCCTTAGACAAGTAACCAAATAACTTGTACTAATTGTGATACCATCATATGCACCTCATTTAAAACCTGAATACCCAGTACCGTCCAAGCCAATGATTGTAGATCGTACTCAATGTAGTTTTATGTAGGTTAAATATTTCTTTCATGAAGAATAACACTTTCAGGGGCAATCGCATTTGTGACGTGTCATGTCAAAAGGAGACACTTTTGGGCAGGTTATCAATTTTGAGGTTTTTACATATCTTTGATATAGAGGTATTTTGCTCCACAAAGCTGTTTTCCCCAATGAAATCGGACATTCCTAAGCGAAGATACTGAGTTCGTAAGTTATGGTATTATAAAATTGGAAATTGAGATTTCGGCCTTCAAAAATATTATTGACAATGGTGAGAGTAGGAATTACCTTGAAAAATGTCTCAAAAAATACAAGATGCCAGTTATATTCCGGTCTAAAACTATCAAACAATATTTTTAACATTAATAACATCACAAATTCGCAACAAACCCAAATTGTGGAAAAGTCACCCCCGGGTAGATTTTTGGCTTTTTCTCCATTTACGATCCTGCCCAAAAGTGTCTGCTTTTGACATGACACGTCACATTTATGTAATTTTTCCGGTCGAAATCAATTTTGGTGTGTGTATTGCGAATAATGATTTTGTTTTTTCTAATCTCACAAAGGCCACTCACATTTTAACCCTGTTTAAGGGTGGTCTTAACCCTGGAAACTTTTGGGGCTCATAACGGCTAAATTATTGGTCTAAAGTATACAGAAGTATGCATATTTAGAATGCCAAAGACTTGATGAATTTATCTGCGGGGTTACATTTGGGCAAAAATGCTAATTACTGGAGAAATTCGCCCCAAAATGGTCGACAAAATGCTCAATTTAAAAATAATTTTAAAAAAGCCTTGATTGTCGCCCAAATTAAAAATATTATCATTTTTTACTCAAGAATGTTTTTGTTACGTGGTCCGAACAAATTTGGGATGTTCTCAACAAATAAGCCATTTTGCCCAATTTTGCCCAATTTTGACCTTACATATGAAGTCTTTGCCATTCTAAATATGTATAGTTTTATAAATTATCCAGAGTTAAGACCAACCTTAAACTACATTACTTCATGTACTTTGTGGAACCTTTTTGAGATATACATTCACCTCAGCTGCACCAGACGGCAATAACACATCCCCATTTTTTTTTAAAATTGAGAACGGTTCTTGTCCTGAATGTAATTTCCTTGCGAGAAGAGTATATTTCAGAATATGAATTTCATAAGGCGGTACATTATATCAAATATTTTGGTACTTGGTTTGGTATCACTGAATACAAATAGCGGTGTATATATTGCAAAGAGAGGCTACTGAAGTACTTCTGAAAGTAAAAGCAATGATCTGAAAGTTGAAAGTATTATTATTTGGTTTTACAAACATAATGTTTCTATCCTGTTTTAGCACTTTTGGCATTAATTTAAGCGATAACATATACCATTGCAGATGGCGATGGCGACATTATTAGTGATCGAAATAAAACCAACCATAATAGAAGGATCACCCTCATAAACATTGTGCAGATAATAATCCCTTTAACGAAAACAAACATATTTCATATTTTGACAGATATCGTCAAGTTGCTCCTGGAGCATAACATTCAGCTTGGTGATGCACTACTTCGTGCTGTTGATACGCAGTTTGTACAGGGCGTCAAACAAATTTGTGAACATATCAAAAAGCGGAACATCCCGGTAGGTTTTAGCTGCAATGTTTTTAAAACGAAATTTGATATTGTCAAACATTTGATTGATGGTATTCGCCATGTTGCTAACATTGATGCATTTTAGTTTCGAAAGGTTATAGGCACGAATACAAGTGGGTCACCCGTGTAAAGGTTATTGTAGGAGTTTATTGTCGCAATATGCCGATAATTGGATTAAAATCTTAAGGCATATTTAAGTAGGGCAACGGGCAATTTCATCAAAATGGGGACAGAGTTGACAAAAGCACCAATTTGGGCCCGTGGTTTAAATCTTTGAATAAACCCCATAATGACCAACTTCTGGAAATCATCAAAGGAGGAGCAAAATGCCATTCAGATACACAAAAAGTGCTTTGATTGTATTAACAGATTATAAACCACACATAAAAGTATAGTTTGACCTATCACGTTTTCGGGCTATAGGCAAAAAAGTCAAATGATAATTTTTGGGCTTTACAGGTGTCAAAATTGAGAAAATGGTTTTAAATTGTTCCTCTTGAATATGGTGCTTCATTCTAATGTAACATTACAAAATAGGTCATTGTCAATAGGCATCAATTGTGGGAGTTAATGTTCTGTGTCCTAATTTTTCGTGTTCGTCATTGATTGAGAACTATTCCCCCTTAATGCTGCTACGCTGCCGCATAGTATTTGTCAAACTTAAGGGGGTACTACAGCCCTCGATAAATTTGTGTTTTTTTTTTCATTTTTCTCACAAACTAATAACACAGTGGTAACAAAATGTATGTATATTATAGGGGCAAGGAATCCAATTACTACACTGGAATTTCAGTGACCCAAGACAAACGGTTTGTTATTTATGATAAGAAATAAGGTACCGCTAGGATGTACCTCATTTCCTATCATATATACTGAACCACTTGTCTTGAGTCACTGAAATGTCAGTGTAGTAATTGGATTCCTTGCCCCAATAATATACATAACTTTCGTTACCAGTGTGTTATTATTTTTTGAGAAAAATGCAAAAGTAGCCACAAATTTACCACATGGGTGTAGTACTATTGTGTTATTTTGATCTTTGGTACTAATTGAAATCTGACACCATTACAGAGTCAGAATGGTGAACAAATATAACGTTGTTGTATCTCCTAGTTTTGTTTTAGATTTATTCGAAAGAGGTACTCGATCACATCAATGTATTGTTTACACAACATTTACTGTATTTTAAAAGCTACGGGCTGACGCTATAACGGCGCTATAATATTATATGCACGATGTACAGTGTACAATGATATTAAAATGTTCCTGGATAGCTGACCGTTTATCGCTTTGGGATAATAGTCGTGTAATTGCACCTTTCTGGGAATTGAAATAACTAAATTATCCCTGCGTATATATTTCATAGTGCAGATACATACTTTGAAAACTTTATTATATATATCTGTCTTTGAAAAGTGAAAACTTATTTTAAATCGTGATATCGTTAACACTATCTCTACTTTACAGGAATGCATTAACTGCAGGGCCCTTAATGGCGATTTTCACCCCGAAGTAACTCCACTCGTTCTAGCAGCTCAACATAACCACTACGACAACATAAGAACACTTCTTGAATATGGCGCTCGAATCAGAGATCCCCGAACCTTCAGTGAAGACGAAGAAGTACACACCTTAGAGAACTCAGTGGGCATGTTAAACCTATACAAAGCATTAGCCAGCCAAGCCTACATCTCGCTAACCGCCGAGGATCCATTCAGTGAGACATTTGAATTATGTGATAAGCTAAGAAAGCTTACAAAAACCAAATATGAATTTGGGGACCAATTTCAAGCACTAGCTGATCAGTGTGAGCAATTTGCAGCTGATCTTCTGGATCAAGTTCGTGATACCACAGAGCAGATATTTATCCTGAATCATGATCCTTATGGATGGAGTAATCCTAGTGAAGATATTCACGACGGACAACCAAATAGAGTGAAAGTTGCCATCCACTTTGAGCAAAGAAAGGTAAGAAGTGTATAAACATTGAATTATGATTATACAATTAAGTCAAATGATTTCACTCACTTGGTAATTAATATTTTTTAAAGCTTATGATAAGGATGATTCACTGAGCATTAGGCAAGATAATCGCACTTCAGTCTTCAGTCGGTACTCCAAAATAGCACCCTTGAAGACTAAACTAGGAAGAAATTTGCCGATGACATCTCAGCCGGTGCAGTGTCAACTCAAAGTGCTTGACCGTGGAGTTATTGCATTTAGCGCTCGAGCCGCAGCGAAGTAATTATCCATCATATACTTTGCGAGTGCATCAGTTATAGTTATAATAAAAAAGTTCCGACTGATTTTACTTGATCGCATCACATATAATTATTTACCTCCCATCGAAAAACTAATTTAAACTTAGAAGATACACTAGAGGGCGGCATGATTCAAATATACTACAACAAGCAATATCAATATTAATTATGTTGTTGTCAAAATTTACAACAGGTGTCAGTGGTAAATATACCAAAATGTCTCTGAACTAAACTATCATTACTCAAAATAATTGCTCAAGTATTTTTTAATAATCAAATTGACAATGGTGAGAGTAGGAATTACCTTGAAAAATGTCTCAAAAAATACAAGATGCCAGTTATATTCCGGTCTAAAACTATCAAACAATATTTTTAACATTAATAACATCACAAATTCGCAACAAACCCAAATTGTGGAAAAGTCACCCCCGGGTAGATTTTTGGCTTTTTCTCCATTTACGATCCTGCCCAAAAGTGTCTGCTTTTGACATGACACGTCACATTTATGTAATTTTTCCGGTCGAAATCAATTTTGGTGTGTGTATTGCGAATAATGATTTTGTTTTTTCTAATCTCACAAAGGCCACTCACATTTTAACCCTGACAAAATCACACTGTATCATCAAAATATACACTAAAATTATCGTTACAAAGTGCAACACATGAAAGCTAAGTTGAAGCTGTTGTAATCACGTCTGTGAAAAACTCAACCTTGTTAATTTCAATCATCAATAATTTTTCCATTCATGAAAACAATAATCATTTCATTTAATCTTATGTAATTGCTAATATCAAAATATTCCACTTATATGTATGAATCATTTACAATATTGCAAAAGACACCGCTATACAGTCGGACATTCAACTATATCTCTACAATTGTTTTAATAATCCCCATCGCTGTTCATATCATAAAACACATACCAATAAATAACATTTTAATTATTCTGCACTTTTCTTACAGTTCGTTGCCCACCCTCATTGCCAGCAGAGATTAATTGAGCGTTGGTATCATGGTCTTCCGGGATGGAGGGACCAAGGAGCATTCAAAAGTTCACTTCTGGTGTTTCTGATGGGATTCTCTTTCCCTTTATTCTCTCTATGCTACTTATTTGTTCCATACGGACGAGTAGCAAACTTTCTCAAGATTCCTTATGTCAAATTTATCTGTCACACTGCTTCACAACTTGCATTTCTATTACTTCTTCTCTACCATACCATGATTGAAAAAACAATATTACCACAAAATCAATCTGATACTGGTGGTGCGTACGAACGAGATGGCATCCCGTCAATTACTATGGTATTGATCATACTCTGGGTTGCAGGTAAGATGTTAACAATTCTTAAACTTTTGAAAAGTCTTCTTTTTGATGTGTTGACCTAAGATTTTTAGGGCGCCCTCTGATGTTGATACAATACAACATAATATCAAGTGTCTATGGCAAATCACATAAAATCTTTTCCCTGCTTGAACTTAACCACCTTAGTAGTCTTAATTTAATGGTATTGTATTGCTTTTAGCAGCTATAAGCAAGTTTGAAAACATTTCTGGTATTATTTGTTTTGAAACCAAAGTTAATGCAAAAAAAAATCAACTGCCTCCATGATGTAGATATACTACAGGGTCACTTGCCTTGCAGTTTTTGTTTTGTTTTGTTTTGTGGCGATCCTGACTTTTAGACCACCCGAGCTATATAAGGTACAAATTGCAAATTTATCATATTAAACTTTCGCAACAAGGCTAAACATGTTTTCAACTGTACAAACATACCTTTTATTCCATCAAACAAGCTTTATTTTGTTCCAAAATTCACGTTTTTATAGCTATTTTTGACGTAAAAGAGCTGGTTACAAAACCGGTGATGCCAGTTCCGAAGTTTTCGCGTAGCACAAGCGCTTGATGTACGCTCATTTTGACGGTAATTTACGCTCGCGTATCATGCATTTTCAAGCGCGTTTGACATCGTTTTACTGCATGACGCAATTCTGCATTTATTCAAGATGGCGAATTTCTCGAAAAGCGTGATGTATTTTACCCCGTAATTTCCCTCATTACTCAAAACCCTGCCCTTTTTTCACAATATTTTAGCTTCTTATCATCGGAAACATAGATTAGTAATATTAGGTAGGTCACTGTATTTTTAAAGATTGTTTAGATGGTTTTTACAATGAAAAAATTGATGTTAAAGCTTCTTTTCAAAAATTGGTTTTAGCTTGTTGGATATTGTTGCTTAATAGTTTAAAGCTTGACTCCTTAGATGAAACTTTTAGTTTAAGCTTGTTGGAATATTAAACCTTGATGAAATAGTAATATTTGAGCCCTATATAGCGAGGGTGGTCTAAAAGTCAGGATCGCCTGTTTTGTTTTATCTCAGACTAAGGGCGTGCCCAATTTAAATTCATATAAACTCATCTGTGGAAGCCCAAGCTCACCTCTATCTCTTAATTAATAATAATATCATTTATATTAAAAGGGCATTTCGTGATCCACAGCATCATCCCCCACTTTTCTCAAAAAAAAGTTGAGATTTTTATATCACTGGAAACCTCTGGCTACATAATGTTTATGTACAAAAAATTTCTTGCAGCTTAATTCGTTTAGCAAAGATATCGTGAAATGTGAATTTCGTTCTGGTATACCAGAACGAAATTACAACACATTGTCTATGGAGAAGTGTAATACACATAATCATGCATAACTCGCAAACGCAAAATCGGAATCAACTGAAATTTTGGCAATAAGCTTTTTTCGTGAATATCTACTGAAAAATGTTATAAAAAGAGGATGCCAGGATCACGAAATACTCCTTTAATGTGTTGCTTTTATCTTTGTCGTTTGTCTTTGGGGTGGTGGTTTGGGTAGTGTGCGTTTTAGGGGTTTAAGTTGGATGTTTTTTGTGGGTGACAGAAACGTGTAGGTGATGGTTGGGGTGCATTAGGGTGTGTTTTGAAGTGGAAATCGTTCATAAATGATGTTCAAAGGCGCGGTAAAAAGGCCTATTTTTAACGCTCGAGCGTACATTAATTAGAAATATAAATAGTAGTCCATTTCATGTAAATATTATACCTTTCTTCAGATTGGTAATTATGTGATATGTACTTTCAGCAGAAGCAATAAAATGAACGCCACTATTACATTTATCTAATAAGCTCTACTTTTTTATTGCATTGGACTCTCCTCCCGGAGATTCGTAGTGGATATTAGGATGTGTTGCTGATCCAGGGTGTATTTTCAGCCATTTAGTTTATACTCAGCTGCATTTTCAGTCATTTTAGTTTATTAATGGCCCTCAATTTCATTAAAAATTGGTTTAAAAAGGGTGTGGTTTTTTTTTCACAATTTTCACGAAGCAAATTTGTATAATTTCGGGTATGTTTTTACGTCAAATTTGGTTTAAAGTCCCAGCCGTACATCCCCACCCAAACCAAAGTTCTCAAAGTTGAAGTCCACAAAAAAAGATGGCTCTTACTGTGCATTGCCTCCGCCTTCCTAAACTAAAAATAATGTAATATCTGCATTGTAAATTACCGACAGATACTGGTATTTGATTTACTTATTCATTTCATACTTGTACTTTGAAAACAGACTGATAAATAAATCTACCGAGTCAAAGGACATGGTCGATTTTGTTATGTATTAGAAGATACTGCATTTATATTGTCAAGGTCTGATTTAAATCCACACCCTGTCATTCTGATCACTTACAGCGTGTTAAACAGTAATAACCGTGCCATAGTGGTTTGCTATTTTGGCGCCTGTTTAATAGGAACGACACTTCGCCTAATGCCCCAGCTGTGGTTACGTTAAAATGGGGAAATATTTGGGCGTTATCGCTTGCCCTCACATAGATATATAGACTTAGCCATTAGCAGAGGTTAATTTAGATATATACGGGAAGTGTTATGAATAATATATTATCCTATTGAACTGACTGACACATTTTAAGCCATAAATATGGAATAAAACCGGGAAGCAAAAATGAATTGACTTGTGCGTAGCAGACCGCGCCCACATGATTACATTTCTGAATGATGTATTAAAATACAATATCTATTCAATATAACGATATTGTCAAAAAACAGTAAGGGGAGCATAAGATCTAACCCAATGCTAATTAAAGTGCAGACATCATAATTCATTTTTATAATGAAGTAAGCTACCTTTTTCCCGCCCTTTCTGTATACAAACACTTCCAATTGTTATCGGAGGTCCCGGGCCCGGGTCCCGGGTTTAATTCCGCCCAATGATTAGTGCTCTTTGAAACCCTATTCATTAGGAAACGAATTTGGAGAAAACCTTCTGTTAATAAAATACTATGCTGAGCCACCAGCCTGGGTGACTCACGCTCGAGTAATTTCAGATGATTGAGCTCAGGAGGGAAGGTCTTGATGCTCAGCGAGTGTTTGTAATTATCAGAAGGTTTTCTCCAAATTCATTCTCTAATGTTTCCATTATGTCTTGATCTAACCCATGAAGACAACCAGTCTACTATTGACTGGACTGATTTGTCTTCATTTGGGTTAAGTAAAGACGTGATGGAAGTACAAGAGTTTGACAGATCAATAAGTGGGTGCAATTTAGATTTGGTTGAAACCAGGATATCCGATTGGAGTTGGATGTGTTTATATTGACCGTCTACGTAGAAAGGTTGGGGATGAAATCAAAACTCGACCACCGGTACAATAGAAACAGGCCCCAACCGGGGAGGTAACCGCCCGAAACCGGCGGTCGACCACCGGTCGAGTTCTGATCTTTTTGCGAATTAGTGGAAGTATTATTATAATAATCTGACTAGTTACTTACAATCTGAGTGTCAGGTGATCTTAGTGTAACATCAATAATGCCACTTATAATGAATATTCGGGCTAAATAATGTAGCATCGTCGGAAAACCCCTTTCCCTGTGCCTCAAGGAAGAACAAATTATTAATTGTGTTTTCAACTGATTGAGTGTCCCAGGCTAAAGAAGAAATCAAACAAACAAACAAGCAAACAAACAAACAAACACAAACGTGTCCACGAGTCTTTCTTACAATTATATGTCCCTGTCATTGTATGTTGGACTAACAATTTAT
Source organism: Amphiura filiformis (assembly GCF_039555335.1). Lineage (NCBI taxonomy): Eukaryota > Metazoa > Echinodermata > Ophiuroidea > Amphilepidida > Amphiuridae > Amphiura > Amphiura filiformis. The sequence goes on along the minus strand of NC_092644.1, from coordinate 45,581,248 downwards.
AATCCATAAAGCTGCAGAAGTTATTCATTAGTATAACACCAGCTCTGTCACCTTCGGAGCCTTATTTCACCCTTTTTATGATGAGAACTCCATTGTAGTTTCCTCCTGTGAAGGTGGCTTGGGAATAGTTCCTTGAACTGTGTTTCTTCTCCTTGTTTACATACAAACAAACAAGATAGGCCAAACCAATCAACATGCTCGCAGAATAATTTTCATATTATGTGGTGTCAGTTTTATAGAATACGTTTGTCTCTCCTAATTTAAATAATGTAATGCACAAATTATCTCTACAGATCACATTTTCTCCGATTAACGTATATCTATGTTTATGTTATTTTCTTTACTTCAGGAATGACGTGGTCTAAAGTCAAAGAGCTGTGGTATAACGGGTCTCGTTTCTTCGGCAATCTATGGAATTACTTTGATTTCTTCACGTTGCTTCTATATTGGGGTGTCATAGTTTTGCAATTCATGGTTACCCTTAATGTAAGTAACATAATATATTCATGGATATTTTCAAAACGTTTTTAGTGTCTACATGTGTGCTCCTTACATACCTGATCTTAAAAATTGGTGTTTAAGGCTATTTGAAGAAGTCCTCAGATATGTGAAACACACAATGCTCTCTTTAAGTACTGTCTTTTAAGATAAGGACGGATTCCACATACAGATGTTACATTTTGTATAGAGAACCGACCAACAGACGGCCAGACTGAGAAATTGTTTTTGACTTTAAAATTAAAACCGGTTCAAATCTAAAATCCCAGATAAGAACTAAACATTAAGCCGTAAGCATTTAGTCCACAAAGACAAACAACATGCATTATTACATGTAACACTGTGTATACTTTCAGTCATCTGGGATTTGATCAATTAGTAGATAATTAAATCTGGTCAACCAGAAAAACTCACTTTTTGGTCAGATGGAATCGCCGACGTTTCGGCCAAAACCTTTGGCCTTCAGCTGGGTGGATGATTTAGGGTCATCCGAGGTCAATCGATGAGGAAGTTGCTTGATGACCCGATCCCAACCATGTGACAGATTACCTCTAAGCAACTTCCTCATCGATTGACCTCGGATGACCCTAAATCATCCACCCAGCTGAAGGCCAAAGGTATTGGCCGAAACGTCGGTGATTCCATCTGACCAAAAAGTGAGTTTTTCGGGTTGACCAGATTTAGTTATCTACTAATTATTACATGTAGTTTAAAACTAGAATAGCAATTGGGTACAGGGTCTTAATGTTGGGCGTAACTTTAGAATCTGATACGTATCCTGGGGGAAAACCTAGCTGGATGTTGATTGTAAGGAACATTTCCATAGTAATATCAAGAATTCAAAATATATTGAATAATTAACGTTTCATTTACATTCTATTTAATTATATTAACAAATACTTTTCAGGCTACTCAAAATCCACGAAACTCTGTGACTTCTCCAATTACAAATTCGACCACAGCACCTGCCGTTACTGTTGAAGTTCCCGTTGTAGAAGAGGAAGCAACAGTCACAATGGACGTCAGAGAATATGTAGACATTGTTTTCCACGACATTGAACTTCTATTACAAAAGCTTCTCATTGGCCAAGACAATATTATGCTGACACTTCCTGAACAAATCAAAACAGGATTGAATCCAAAAGCTACATCGTTAGCAGCGGAGAAATTCCCAGATGACGATAACTACAAGAGATATTTATGGGAAGCATATGATCCCGTACTGGTGGCTGATGCATTGTTTTCAGTAGCGAAAGTTTCCAGCTTTCTGCGAATGATTTCATTAACTGTAGTGAACAAGGATGTCGGACCTATGCAGATTTCATTGGGTGGTATGATCACAGATATCAGCAAATTCTTGTTTATATTCTGCTTTGTGTGGTTTGCCTTTTCCCTTGGTATGAATCAGCTATACTGGTATTATTCTAGTATTATACCTGGACAACCATTCAAATCGTAAGTTGGAGTATAAGATAAATATCGCCTAAATGTACCCTAAAGGATTTTAGATACAATCATTGATTTTATATAGTCTTACTAATGCATTATTTCTTATAATCGGTTGTAAAAACCATGATAAATTGGATGATACATTGGGTTGTTTCAAGTCTTTGATTTACAAATTCTAACTCGCAGACGACGAAACGTCGGGCCGTTCCACAACGTTTTCATAATCCGTTGTAATTCCATTCATGGTATGCCACTAATACATTTCTAGTAACAAAGCTTTTGCAGTAATAGCTGTCAATCATTTGCTCACCATGCTTACCACCTTTCACGCGTATACTATAATTGTTTTGATAGTAGGCATATCCGATTAAAATGTGCTTCCTGGCCAGTCCAGGAATTTTTTTATTGAATGCATATCTTCCACAGAATTACAAAGAGTATTATTGCCTTGATGTTTTTGCTTTCGTTTTGTTCAAAACCACTCGCACAAGATGTTGCATGTTTTATATCAGACTTTTCATACAGCTCCGTGTCATTATTTGGAGTTGGTACTTTACAATTTACTGACAATATTAAAAAATCCACATAAAAAAGGACAATATTGAGATCTCGTCTCGTCAAAATTGTTTGTAAATCTGAACAGGCGGTTGATCAGGTCTTATGTAAACTGGCAAGAACATTTAATGGCTCTACAAATTACAATAACCAAAATGAAAACTAAGTCAATCACTTGAACCAGTCCACCATGCTCACTGAAATCCCCAAATATTGTCTCTTCCATCATAATAATTTGGAATATATTGAAAACACATTGAAATCTTTCGAGGACCAGATAATTCAAGCATTTCATTCTAGTTTCTCTGCTTTTAAAAAGTCGAACATTATGTTCTCAGTTTAGTATTTGTTAGCAAAAGGTGTGTTTTTGTATTATACGCTATAAAGTCCTACCACTTTACGCGATGAGCTCCATGTTTATGTTTGATATCTTTGTTTGATCTTGTGTCTTTTGATGTGCGCTATAATTTAGGAGTGATGAGTAAATTATGTAAAATGAATAGCTTAACCCAAGCTGTACACATTTTGAATAAAAAATTTGAACGAGGCATATTTCAATTCGTAAACATAATCAATTGCATATTAATGGTTTCCAGTGTTACCAAAATTATATTTGATGAGGAAAAAGCAGAGTTTCCCACCAGACACATGCTCTTGCACTACAACCCAACATCGGTGTCACATGATAATATTAACATAGGATGCTTTGGTGGACAGCATCCAATGTTTGTAATTGTATGTTCCTTGATAATACAGAAAGATTCTCTTCATTCTCTCCCATGATTGTAAAGATGGAATGCTATAAAACATGTTTATCGGTTTGCTCTACTGGATTAACTGACACTACCATATTTTCCCATTACGAATGTTACAATAAGCTTGTTGTAAATTTATTTTTAATTTCAGAATTGTATCTACCATGGCTACGTTGTTTTGGTCGTTATTTGGTTTATTCGACACGCAAATAGTGAACCTTAACGACATAAAGCACACATTCACTCAGAGTGTTGGAAACGTCATGTTTGCCATATATCACATCATTGCCATCGTGGTATTACTTAATGTACTTATTGCTATGATGAGCAACACCTACACACGAGTTGAGGTAAATATTTGCGACGTTTATGTACGAAGCAGAGTGGATGCAATGTGTGATAAATGCCTGCCCATATGCAACCATTGTGAGCATGCGAGTCTATTCGATCGCTACCTCGTAACGTCATCCGCACAATGCATCCACTCCACTCTTACATTAAGGTCGTATTATGTATTATAGGTCACACATCGTCAGGAATGTAAGACTAGTGACATTTTGGCGAAATTAAGTTTTTATCTTTTACTAAAGTAGGTTAATGCGAACGTTTAAAGGTCAATAGAAGTAAAGGTCTTAATTAATTACGGAGTGACATTAAGATAATCATGAAAGTCTAAAAATATGTCGTAATTACAAGTTCTTGTGGGCGAAAACAAATCAAAGAGTGAAATTAAAGGCCAAACGGTCTTTACACCAGCACTTGAACTCGTTTAATGGGTCACCTGGGAAACTCGGGACTATTGTAAGTATGACATGTTGCCTGACTTCCTTTGTGTCAAACCTACTAAGATCTCCCCCGACAATTCGTGTACAGAGCTCGGGAAAAGCAAGTGAACAAGATTATTTTTGCTTTCTGGATAAGATTAAATAGATCAACTTTGGACTATTTGATAAATCACAATCCCTGCACATTTGCTATTGTTAAGTATTAAAATAACAACAGATTCTGAAAATGCTCAAACATTTAAACCAACTTTCTAGTATTGTACATAGAATATGATAATAATGTTTTATACGCTAAGTTTAAAGCAAATAGATATTTCCTGCATTGATTTTAGTGGGTTCTTCCAGCCCAGTCTCTCGAATAAAGTGCTAATGTTGAGCACTGTACAACAGTCTTCAAGTGCAAATATTGAGCACATTAGTGCAGTGATAGCGCCATCTGTTGTTATTCAGTATATATAATGTTACGCAAGGTTTTTAAAATTAAAAATAAATTGTTAAGGTCACGCAGGGATTTGTATATTAAAAAGAACTTCGGAGCTTAAAACTATAAAGGCCGCAAACCCGCTAAACGAATTCGATGAGATTATCAAATATCACTTGTAGATCTCGTCATGCTTGTTGAAAATATTTGCGCACTTCTTCTTTACTAAAGCCTCTGTCTGCAACATTGTGGTATGCGATTCACAATTATTGTATCTTGACTGATAAGTAGCTAAATGGATAATGAAAAAATGCATTAAATATAGAAAAATTAGAACGAAATGTGATTGATGTATTAAAGTATAATTAACACAAACTATATACAAGATATAAGTATGGACCCACGCGTGTGTCCCTTACGGACCAACCTAAGTAACCAAAAATTATACAAACAAATTTGAAAATTTATGCCAAATCTGGGCATGTCACAAGATCATAAAAAGGGATAAAATAAATTAACAGAATTGATCTGTTTATGATAGCTGGCTTTATGATATCATTACTCTTGTATTTAACATTTGTAGATGGATGCAGACATGGAATGGAAGTTCTCACGGTCTAAGCTATGGATGAGTTACTTCGATGAACTTGGAACAGTACCTCCACCATTCAATATAATTCCAAGTCCTAAATCAATATTTAGGTTTATGAAATGGGTATTGTATTGCTGTTGCAGAGAAGACATTGGCAAGAAGTATAAGGTAATTTTTGTCTTTTGTTTAGGCTACATAAGATCTAGTAAACCACATTGTCAAAAAGAAACAAGGGAGATATTAAATCGAACCCACTGCTTTTTAAAAGATATCATACTTCATTTAAGTAAGCTACCCTTTCTTCCACCCTTTCTGCATAGACGGTCAATACATACACGTTCAATTGCAATCGGAGGTCCCGGGTTCAACCATCTATAAATTCCACCCACTGATTGCTCTTTCAAACCCTTATACTTCCATCACGTCTTTATACTTAAAGACCCATTCAGTGATCCCAGCGCAAGAGTAAAAAATAAATAAAATTGTTTATAAATTGCTTAAAAGTGAAGGATAAGTCATTCCAATTGTCATTTGGTATTTTTGAAATGACAAATTTGGTAAAAAACTAAGAAACCAGCAGTACTGACGAAGTTGAAGCCCCATTCAAATACATGTAGCTAATTTAGATACTGTCAGTATCTAAATTACAGATTTGTGTAAAATATCTTATTTTGTCTTAAATACACGGCTTTCGGCTGAACCACTCGCAGGCTATGTTAGCACATCTATGACAATGACAAAGGTACCAATATCTGAATTTTGATGATTTTTACGATCGTCCGGATGAGCAAATCACTGAATGGGCCTTTAACCCATGAAGACAAATCAGTCCACTTCTGTTCACATTTTTTTTATATTAATCGAACGTTAAGCGAATGAAGCGATTCCATGGTGTGATCAAGTTTTATTGTCACGAACCCTCACAGAAATATCCTGCGCCTCCTCGAGCCACTTCCGGTTCTGGTCGTCCTTGATACAAGGAATACCCGGCCACTGGTGTTAAGAAACACCAGATCCCACCGCTGCCACCATTTATGTCACGAACCACTCACAGAAATATCCTGGGCCTCCTCGAGCAACTTCCGGTCCTGCCGGGACTCGAACCCACGACCCTGGGATTAAGAGGTGAGCGCGCTAGCGTATAGACCAAAAGAGGACTTCCCCATCAGGTCTATAACACTAACGCACTTATACTTCCGTGACACTATTTACACCAAGACAATTTTGCTTCACTTAAAACATAGAAGTATGAATTTGTTACTTCTGTATATATTACTTCTGTATATGCAATTGAACGCATCCAAAAACGAGCGTGTAGAATTATTTTAGGTCTGACCAGACAGTCATCTTATGAGGAGGCGCTCCAAACTTGCGCACTTGAGAGACTCGCACAAAGAAGAGAAAAAATTTGTCTTGAATTTGCTCAAAAACTCATGGAATCCGATTCTTTTCGTGAATGGCTCCCTGAAGAAAGGGTGAAAATACATGGCCGTGAGCTTAGAAATGGACACAAACTTACTCTTCCTAGGTGGCGCACAAATAGATACCGTGACAGCCCTTTTTCTTACATGGTCAACCTGTTAAATAATGCTTAATAATTATATGCTATGGTATATGTCATTTGAACAATGTAATTTTAACTTATGTGCAATATTGCTCTTGTGTTTATTTATGCTTTAGATTGTATTACCAGCTCATTGGTTATGTTTTTGTCCGGGGACTAGGCCCCCTCTTTGCAAACTTTTCCTGGGGTCTTTTGTCCTCTCTTTTATAAGAGGACTTTTCCACCTTGGGATTTGGTTGCGGAGAGGGAGTTTGGCCCATTCGGTCTAATGTGTGTTATAATTTTGTTCTTTAATATCATATTTATTGCATGTTGTATATTGTATATTTTTATAAGTGAGCTTCACAGCAATTCAGCTTTTAGCTGCGAGTGTGTTTGAATAAACCATGAATAATAATAATAATTATAGAGATTGCCATCATTTGCTGTTTGTTCTTATTTTTCTGTCAAATATAATATTTTTGCTTTCTCTTTCTCCATTTAGGAAAGAATAAAAAGCATCATTGATGAACGGCAAGTAAAATCAAGGGTAAGTAGTCTGATGAAAGCAATAACGCGATAATTATGTGGCTCAATATTAGCCTATATTGCAAGTTACTTTACGAGGCCGAAGGGCGATTTACTCGACCCCAGATAGTAATCGCCATAGATATTGCGTGTTTTATATATACGCCGATAGACAGATTGATAGACAGCGGTGGCTGAACATTACAAGATCAACAAAACTAAATCTTATAGATTTAGCTCTTGGAATTACTTAGACTTTGAACTGATCAGTCCTGATGTCTGTGCGAATGCGATTATTATTAGAAAATTAGAAAATTAATTAAATAACCAGTCAAGATTAATAGGAAAATTTTCACGGGAAAATTTTCTGGACACGTGACACCCATGGGCGCAGACATATTAGCATTATGGAATGTGACCCCGAGCACAGCGGGTGGTCTTCCAATGTATTTGAATAGGAAGAATTTCTCCTTGGATACAAAATAAGTCACTTGTCGGAAGTTAATAATGTTATAACAAGAGTTTCCGTAGATAAATATTTTTTTCCGTAGGTAAATATTTTTGAAATTACGTTTTGATGATATTGTGAAGAAATTAAGATTGCATAATTTTTAATAATTTTGCAATGCACAAATTTCTATCGAAACTGCGGCCAAAAATACTATTCCAATTCAAAATAACAAAGACTTGAATAGCGAGGTCACCGCCGGGGGTCAGGGATCAGGCTCGAGGTTACACTCACATTGGTACCCATTGGTCACGTGTCCAGAAAATTTTCCCGTGAAAATTTACCTATTAATCTTGACTGATAACCACACTCTTTTCTTCTACTTAACTAGGAAATTTCGGACCACTTGGTTCGTCGCTATCACTTCGAGAAGCGTCATCAAGACGAAGATGATGACCAAGCTATGGTACTGAATGAATTGAAACAAGATATCTCTGGCTTCAAATTCGAAATGTTTGAAGCTCTAGGAGAAATGGATAAAAAGATTCGTCAAGTGGAGGCGAAGGTACATGACAAAGAGTACGTTGAGGAAGATGCTGGTATTGGTACTGGTATGTTCCAAGCAATGCAACAACAGATGAAGCCTTCGGACAGTATGGAAAGTCTTTCATCTGGTTGTTCTGATGCTATGGTTAATTTGAGCAATCGCCAGACGGATTCGCCTCCAGACTGGATGACAGAAGAAGACATCGAACTAGAACCACTTGTACCTGTATCGCATAACCACAAAGCAAAAACGGAGCCAGCAGAGGCACCAAATGGCTATACTGATCCTGGGTTGCGATTTATTGACGAAGAAGACGCGTTAGGAGCCCACCGTAATACAGAGGTTTAAGAAACATATATAGATAGAAATTAAGGTTTAAGGGTAATATGTATTTAGATACCAAGTTCGCTGCTATTATACACGCCATCCACATGATCATAATTCAGCCAGGAGGTCACCTCCTATCATTTCAATTTTGAAGAAGAATTAAAGTAGTTTGATGACACAAGTGCTCAATCCAATCGTCATGATTGTTGACAAAGCTTATTTGTTTTGATTTTAGATGTATTTGTTTCAATGCATTCATGTCCATAAACCTTTCTGCCAATGAATGTAATCTGTCCTGCATGAGGTGGCAGCCTGGCTCTAAACCTACTATAGTATTAAATCAATTATGACGGACATATAAATTTTACTAAAGGAGATGTTACAAGGTCCGTCCACCACAACAAAAAAACAAGTATTAGTAGCCCAACGTCTTTAGATAAATCATCGCTAACATCGATCTAAACTACTGATATTTTGGCGCAAGATGTTAAAAACACGACGAGGTCTCGTTCATTACAAGACCTGCTCATAGTGAAAACAATACAATATTGTTATTAGGGCGAATTAAATTTCGTCCGTAGAAAATTTAAAAGAACAAGATCAGTTGAATTTGTTTTTCTAACAATATTATGGATAATTTGTAAAACAATGTTTGCTTGCAAAAATGATTTTGTTTATTTATCCAAATTTGTACTATGTTAAAAATCACTGAATGTTGTAGTAATTTGTAACGCTCCTAATGAGTGCATAAGCACTGAAGAACTATTATAAGTATAGCTTTATTTTACATGTGTAGCAATTGAAATCCTTTCGACCTAAAAAGGTACCAATGACCGTTCCATGACAATATAATTCAGGGATTACTTAGGTAAGACCTGCAGTCAAAATGTAAATGCTATTTATATTTGAAGTAAGCAGTGTCTGATCAAGCTGTAAAAAGTTGTGAACCCTTATCCAACTGTAAGGAAAATATCAAGGCATTTTTCAAAAAAGAGTATTTTCCCGATAACAGTTAATATATTTATGTATTTTGATAGTTTCATAGGACATTAACAGAGTTTGTAGATTACAAGAAATATAATATTCTAAATGTCGTTTCGTATGCTGTGTTAGTTGTAAAAAATTAAACTTTAAAATGGCCTGTTGATTTTCTATGACATTTTACGATTATGTTCATTATTCATAAAATTATATCGACGCCGTTTAGCAAACAGTCGATAACACTGTGGTAACGTTATGTGAAGTGGTTCTTGCTCACATAATTATGTTAGATTCGTATGTTTGTTAATAAGAATTACGTCAAAGTTACTCTGAATTCGTAAAGAATGCCATTTGGCTGTTGAGAATATTATTTTTCAAATTACTCGATGCAATAGTCCACTTTAAAGTAGTATTAGTAAGGTATGAAATTATGTAAATTGGAAACGTAAAATACCACTCTTTCATACACTGTAGTCATGTGAACATTTGAAACGCTAACTTGTATAGCCATTACCTATGCGTTCCTTCTTTGTGGATCTCACATGTCGAAAAAAAGGAAATATTACATAAATCAACATCTTTAGAAATATTTTGGTGTGACGGACAATATCTAAAACATCTATACACACACTAAACGAAAGTATTGCAAAATCGCTGAAAATGAAGAATTCGACAAACTGAATTGAATATTCATCCAATATCCTGTCGATTTCACATTATGTACTAGATGATAATGTTCTTTGCAAGATATAAGTATGATCAGACTAATCAATGGATGGAAGGTGTTATCTACGGTGACAACATACGTGTGGCGGAAATCCGTTTGAACGCGGAAAGGAAGGAATGTACGTCCACAAAATGTCCAAATACAACTATTTCAGAATATGTCAGAATACTATTTTGATTTGGATACGATGTGGGGAATGCATTTGTAATGAAAAGAAAACTAATGATATATACAACGAATTATATGAAAAGGAATAAGTGACTTAAACTATTATTGGAAGTATTAGATTTTAATCCACGTAGAAGGAGGGTTTTAACTGTGTGTGGAATAATATGTGGGTATAGGGGCACAAATTTGACCGCCTCCCGCGATCCACTATGAAGTAGGGTATAAACAGGTGTCAGGGGCGTAGCAAGAGCATCAGGGGCCCATGGACAAGGAGCAAGGCCCTGAACCCTCGGGGCCCATGGACTTCGTCCACCCTGTCTCTCCGCTTGCTACGCCCCTGACAGGTGTCCATGTACACGACAGTTTATATGTCCAGATGCATGTAGATTTGTCTCAAATGGTTTATTGATTTCTGTAACGTATCACAAATTTGGAAGAATGTTGTACGGAAGCAGAACTTGGACGAAACAACAGTCAAAGACGGCCGACGTTTTTGGCAAAGAATGTGGGACTCGGGAATATCAGTTGTAATAATAAGGAATCACGTGGTTACTCCATGAATGACAACATAACATTTAGACACGTAATGAACACACGCAATAATGTTATGGTGTGATTCAAGGTCATCGAATGTCATATGGGGTAGTCACGTAAACTTTCGTTCTTCTGAGACCCAAGAACTTGAAGGACATTTGTCGTTTGCTGTTGATCTCGTCCATCTGACACATCCGTGAATCATTCTACCACCACCATTTGCCTTACGTTGCAGAAACGAAACCATTTTCAAGTTACCTGGATATTTGGTGGGCTAATGTTATTCCTCTCTATGTTCAAACGGATTTTCTTCCTTCCACCATTGTTAGCACTAGAATATGCGCAATGTATGTCACCGCAGTGAACACATTCTATTGATTAGCCCAATCTTCATTAGCCTAATCTTAATTATTTCATGCATAGAACATTGACATCTTGTACGTAATGTGAATTTACCAGGATAGTGAATGAATGTCATACAATTTGTTGAATTCTTCTTTTTTCAACGATGTTGCAATACTTTTGTTTAGTATTTGTAGAAACGTCGTACATCACCATCTGACACTACTTAACAGCTGATGAATACACGACTGTATCTCAAACAATTCCTTGAAAAGGTGAATGGGTAAATAGTAAACCCTTCTTTATGGTAATCCCTGATCATGTCTATGACGGGTCATTGCTTAACGGGTATATGATCTTGTGAATCAAAGTTGAAAACGTAGATTGTAATAGGTATGAAGTATTGTCGCAAAAACAAACTACACCCTTTTTTGGAAGACAATAACTCAAATTCTTGAACAGTATGGACGGTAGACATGGTAGAAGGATGTCCAATACTCTAGGAGTATAATAACAAAAGCAACATTTTCAATGAATGTGCAATTTTGGATTATACGCATCTGTTCCCTCACATGGTTGCCATGGCAATATTCAAGGATATTGACACAAGGTGGCATATACGGTACTTTTTGGAAAACAGATCTGTCAATCAGACCATCTTTGTCGTTTAAATCGACATGTGTTTTATTGTAAAAATTTGTAATGTATAAATGTTACCAGGGACTAGTATACAGATATTTACTGCTCTAGATTCGGGATCTGGTGGTCCTCGAGGTGAACTGGAGACCGTGGGCCTACTATATATAAGATAGTAGGCTCACGGTCTACAGTTCACTGAGGGGACCTATGCAATAGATTCCACTAGATCCCGAATTTAGAGCCGTAAATATTTTTTATATCCTTCATTAATATATTCTTTGTTCATTGATTGGTTAAATATTATAAACGCATACTTGTAGGCTAGGCCTAGTAAAGGCTAGGCTCGGGCCTTGTTTTGAATGGCTAAAGCTTACAGTGAAAATGTTGTAACCTCTAATACAATACCGCCGTGAAACGAGTAACCCGGGCGAGAAACCATGTTCTCTGTTCTTTCACCATCAATATTAAGATACTGATCCTGATACTGAACTCAGATTATACCATGAAACCGCCGTATTTTAACTGCTGTTCTGTGCGTCTGCTTGTGTGCTTCGCAAGACAACAGGACTTTCTATACCGTATACTAATACCCCGAAACCGGTATTAAAATCCCGCGTACTTGGCGAGTTGCACCGACCACTAGGAATTGCGACATAGCATCGAGGTCATACGGCAATAGTACTACTATTATCAATCCCTTATCAATCGGCTTTTCGATTGCTTTGCAAAACAGTTAAAACTATTTTTGGTCACATGATACTCGTTTAACCAATTAATGAACGAGAATATATTAATGATGGATATAATGTGCATCATAAACATTTGCACGACTATTCCATTTCGCTTTTCACCGTCAAAATGTTTGACTTCAGGTATATATACGAAAAGCTGTAACACGTTCAATGAGAAAAGATGGCAACTCTTCCGGACGTCTAGTAAGCCCTGATTCTATGTCAGAATGTCTGAACTATGTCAGAATATGTCAGAATACTATTTTGATTTGGATGCGATGTGGGGAATGAATTTGTAATGAAAAGAAAACGAATGATATATACAACGAATTATATGAAAAGGAATAAGTGACTTAAAATATTATTGGCAGTATTAGATTTTAATCCACGTAGAAGGAGGGTTTTAACTGTGGAATAATATGTGGGTACAGGGGCACAAATTTGACCGCCTCCCGCGATCCACTATGAAGTAGGGTCTAAACAGGTGTCAGGGGCGTAGCAAGAGCATCAGGGGCCCATGGACAAGGAGCAAGGCCCTGAACCCTCGGGGCCCATGGACTTGTCCACCCTGTCCCTCCGCTTGCTACGCCCCTGACAGGTGTCCATGTACACGGCAGTTTATGCAGAAGATGCAGGTTTTGCCCTCTACTGTCGGTGACTTGCTTACAAAGTTACTAATGTTTAAAAATTCTAGTTACGTCTCAATATTGTAGTCAGGGCAAATATAGCTTATTTTACAGGTGGAATGTCAAGTTTGAATACATGTATAATAAAAATGGACAAGAATGAGAACCGATTTAGATCGAATTTTCTTCAGGACACTCGTTTTTACCGATTACTATACACTGCATAGCGCGATAAAAAGTAGTTGCGTGCATTTTCATTTGCAATGTTAATGTTAACATTAATAAAAGTGTAATGTAATACAAGACTAAGTTTAAGTCTTGGAATAAGTTGAAGTATTTTAATATTAATGAGAGGTGTGTGAGTGTTAAACAAAGACATTTATTACGTAAATTGATTTATTAAGATAATGTAAAAACTCAATGTTCTATGTGCATGTATCTATTCTATTGAATCATTTATTTGCTACGAAATGTAATTTTGTTCATAAATATGAATTTGATTAAGACTGTCCATATCTATGTGTGATTATAACCTTTAAAGTTGTTTTAATCAGCGTTTTAATTACTGTTCTCGATCTAAAATAAATCGTGTGGGGGATTTTTTACTGGTGGTATTGGAGAGATTGCGATGTTCTGTACGCGTTACGTGCGTTCATATCCGCACGTATGTATCGCTTGAGGCTGCAAACAATTTTGCATACGGTGTTCGGTCCTCTTGTGACCTCAAATGCTTTTGACCAAAATTTGCTACAAAATCAATATTTCGGTAGAATTAGTCACTTTGCACGATCCGCGACTAAATCAATATTTCGGTAGAATTAGTCACGTTGCACGATCACCGACGTACATGTAATTTCAACTTACACCGTGCGTTACTCCGTATGTTTGTGTCAAAGATGTCAATTGCAATATGTTTTTTAATATACGGCCGATCTCACACGCATTTCAATGGACAATCTGTACGTATGAATCGCACGTATGATGTCAAATGTTCACACCTCACTGTTGCTTTATTATAATGATTCAAAATTGAATCATATTAATAGTTACACTTTCCTTCGTATGTTCAATATCCTTGAATTGAATATCTTTTGTAAAACGGACATATCTTTTGCATTTTCTACCTCGCCTATACGTTTATTTCGTACGTACAGAATCTTCAATACTGGCTAAATAATCGCCCTCGCTCCGTCACAGGAGAGTGATCTTGAATAGATAGACGAGCGTACGATCACTGCGTTTGGAAATCGCAAACTCTCTATTGACCAGTGGACTTCGGTTGTATATATAAATGCGCATATATAAATGCACACGTGACCAGATGGCCAGTGCCATGTTCGTGTTACCTCACTGTCAATCACTGAAATTGCGACCACAGTTCCAGGTGGTGGCCGCATTGCATTCTCTAAATTCAGTAAATTTTCATCGTCAACCGTGAATGGGATTATTTTGAAATTTTAAAACGCTTGAAATATCACAAACAAATAGGCCTATGTTGATAAAAAATATAAATACAAGCTAAAACCGTTGGGGTTCGATAATGAACCGGGCGGTTTCACAAGTTGCCGGCTCGATCATGTCATCCGCCGCCTGCACAGTTCTGACCTTGTCCCCTTTCATACTTTCATGGCGTTGCGACAAGAGGCATGACTTATCAGCCATTCACAAGTCTTGATTGTGTCTGTTTGTCTACAATGCGCGTGTGTCACGTCGCTCGGCGGCAAGCAGCATGATAGTATGAAACCAGCACTACGTCATAGATATGGCCAATTGGCACGCCCATTTAGCACGGAAATTATGAAATATAAGTTTGTAAATCAGCGATATCTAGCTTTTCCGCAGTTCATTTTGTTTTTCCGTGATAGAAAACGTTAATAAAGAGTTTATCTTTCGGGTCAAGTTATTTTACCCTTTGCAATCAATGCCACTATTTTGCAAAAGCAATTTTCCTTGCGACCTGTCATTTTCCCTATACTTTTGCACGGGGAGTTTATGTACATCCGGGTACCTTATATCGTTTAATACGGTATGGCGACTTGTAGATGTCACGTGCGCATTTATATATGCGCATTTATATATACAACCGAAGTCCACTGTTGACTGAAAACACCAACTCCTCACAGAGGGTATTATATCACTCATACATAAATTCTAGACAGTTCATTGGTTGATTGCCATTTATCATTTTTACCATCAGTCTCTCCGTGTGATAGTTTTTACCATCATAGTGCTGCACCGTAGTGCGCCTGCGCCAAGCCGTGCGCTGACTCTTAGACTCGCCGATTTAGTTATAGGGTGGACCCCAAAATGTGAAATATATCACGGAAAAACATGGTGTTATGTTGATATAAAAATGTATTTCCTACCTTAAATAGTATTTTAGTAATAGAATTTATGTACGAGTGATATAAAATAAATATTAACTGTCTTAAATTCGTTCTTCCGGCTCGTGGAATGGAACAATCAATCTTTCACCTCGTGATTATATTTCGACCATTACACTCATAGACAAATAATATTTGTATAATAGCACACTCCGCTCGCAAAAGTTCAAATAACTGCCTTGCGGGTGAATTTATCGCGTGAGAAAAAAAATCACCAATTTCACTTTCAAACATAATAAACAGTTGGATCTTCCTTTGTTACACGTTTTGTTTTTGTTTTGTTTTTCGTTAGAATTCTTTTTGACATTTTGGTATTTCTGGTGAAATAATGATATTTTGAAATATGCGCAGAGGAGGGTACACTCTTAAAACAACGTGGTCAAAATTGACCACGTAGTAGTTAACTATTCACCTTACCCCTAAATTGTGGTCAAATTTTGACCTTTTTGTGATTAACATCTGACCACTATTTAGGGATAAGGTGCATAATTAATTACTACGTGGCCAATTTTGACCACGTTGTTTGAAGACTGTAATGGCAAAACTGTGTCGCATTATTACAGGCTAATTAGATAAAAGAAATGACTTGTTCGTCCTAAAAGCTCAAAGTAGCTGACAGAATAAGCAAAATGTCACTTACGACATTCACAATATTGGATATATAGGGTCCACAACTTATAAGTCCCCCCTAAATACTTTTTAAAATAACTCGAAAAATATTTGACGAAATGCAAACGTGTAAAATGGTATGGGTAGCCTTATTTGTTTTACACATTTGGTCCAAATTATAGCGTCACACGTCATGTGGTCACAATGGTTCATTATGTAAACAAAAGAGATGAGTCCATAGGAGGCAACTCTAAAACAAGACAGTAGGCCAGGAATATTCATGTGTTCGTTAAAGAAAACTTAATCTTTGTTTTTCTTCTTTTTCGAAAACAAAGCCAGTGTTTAATTCTTTTCTCTTTAATGATAAATGCCTGAGTTGGGCGGGATATGTACTGCGGTGAGAATAGATCATACATACATCGTCAGTAGTTCATCACATGTGAAAAGTAATTTTTAAAATGCCACGTTTGCCCGATTTCCTTCGCAATCGACCAATAGGTTTGCTGGATGAAAATGTACCAAAGAAATTGCTCGTCGTATGGGAGTTGCGCCCAATACAATATTTCAGGTGACAGGAGAAGTGAAAAATCAGCCGACAGCACCTCGTGGACGTGTCACTAGTGAATTTGGCTGAAACCAGCAACGGATCCGGACTTTAATAAACAGCATGCGCCGACGTTGTAATGCACTTGTTAACAGTGTAGGAGGACACATTTACTACTGAACATCTAGACTTTCAGTTTTATTTCCATTACAAACACATGAACAGACCTGACATACTGTATTGTTTGAAAATTGACTCTTATGGACTAAGGTGCAACTTTTCAAACTGCCTCTTTTTTTACATAATGAACCATTGTGACCGAACGCAATGATGTGTGACACTACAAATTGGTCCAGATTTGTAAAACAAATAAGGTTACTCATACCTTTTTACAATTTTACATTTTGTTAAATAGTTGTGTACCCTATAACGATTCTGCCGGTGATACCACAACTTACCATCACTACAGAATGTTAATATAATGCCCAACGATTAAAAATGTACATGGCTGCCACATGGTTGCAGGAATATAACCAATTTATATATCGTGTTAGACCAAATTTTAATATCAGCAGATATAGATAATATTCTACTTGCCTGGCCCTGTGTAATTCGCAAACCCAAATAATACATTAAGAACATAAATCAATTATAAATGATATGATCTGATCTACTAAGGCCAATGTTAGAGATTGGATTTTTAGATATAGGCAAAAACGAATAAAACAAAAACAAGACAACCCCAAAATTGATATGCATAAATAACATGAAATAAATATGTTAAAGTAGAGATTGTAAGCAACAATAATGTGGTGATACTTCAATTTTCAAAAATTGGCTGGTTGCAACAATGCATTTTGCCCAGCTCAGTGTCTTCATTTCTTTTCAACAACTTTACTTGTTTTAGTATAATTTTCGTGTCCAAATTTTGATGTACTACGTTAAACTAAAAATACATAATTATAAGCGTAAAATGCTGACAATATACAATGTATTACAATCGTCAGCACATGTCCATTTATTGCCATATTTGTGATCACTTCTCCTCCCAACCAGGTTGAGAAAAGTTAGGACACTAGTACTGTGAGTTTTGTAACTTATCTTTTGCACCATGGAAGTACTATTACTTCCATGTTTGCACCAATGAAATAAACGGTGACATTGTTGTATTTGTTTGCGTACATTAAATTTGTGACGTTTTCATGTAACCCACAATATATGTGTACAAGCATTTTCTTCGTCTTCGTTCCTCAAAGAAAAGAGTTTTGTCTTGAAAATATGTAATTCGTGGATATTCAAGACGTCAATTATGTGCATCATATAATAACAGTTTTCAGTTTATTTTCGAACTTCGTTAATTATCATTATGTCTTTAAAGTATAACGGGCTCTTTTTCAGAAGTATTTCAATTCCTGTCAGGAATCTTGTTCCCTCTGGGCCGATTTTTCTGTATGGTTTGTTTAGAACCGGCAACAATCTTGTCTGGTTTTTTTATGATGTCACCTTCCTTGTTCCCGTTTATTCGTGAACTGGTCATAAATTATATCCAGTTTATAAGCCCTATCGTCCTCATTCACGGTGACTTGAACCCTACTTCTGATCCAGATTGTTTCCTTTCTTTACGGGTCGCTTTTCGAAACAATGATAAAAGAGCACATAGGAAAAATAAGCGACAGGTCAGAAAGCTTCAGCGGCAAGTAAGAAAAGCTTCAGCTTCTTCAGGTTCAGAAATACACAAATTGGTCATCGCATAGCATGTTGCCCATCAAAATCACATAGCTTCACATTTAATATTGGGTGGAGGAGACTCGGGTCATAGATCAAAAGACAAAATAATACGCTGGCTAAGTGCTAAGTGAAACAGGTGACATAATACCCAGACAAGAGTGTTGTCTGTCCATAAAATATCTACAAGGAACTCGTGTTGTCGGTCGGGTATTCTTTTTAATACAAACATGTATATTCCCATAGTAATTCATTATTTACAAGGCAGATCTCACATAGTGATATATTATATATCTATAATAAATTACTGTAACTGGTAAATTTGTAAGGCTAAAAACTTTTACGGTTTATATTATTTCGGAAAACAGACTTGTGATGCGAAGAACAAGGTCATGCGCACCCTAATAAAATGTCAAATTTTGTTTTTGTTTACGTTAAGGGGGTCAAAATTAAGTTAATTGGTTCCAAAAGCACTGAAATGGCCTTTCAGCCTAAAATAACAATGCCATATTGTTCACTCGCATACTCTTTTTTGTATCATGCTCCGGTCACTGCATCAACTATTACATCACACAGTAGAAACTCATTAACATGTATTGTTTATTCAACTGATTTGTCAACATTAGCATGTATTCAAAGGGTAACTGGGTTTTTATGGAGAACCTATTGTCAACAGTATAGTGTTTGTTTATTGAATTAGTTCAAGTGTTTGAAGTTTTTGTGTTGAAGGACAAATTAATCAGGGTTGCCAAACTCGTGGTTTGGTAGCCCAAATGGGTGACTTTTGAAGATTTTCCCTGAGACTTTCAACAATTTCCTGTCCCATAGGAACATATGGTTAAGAAAACAATTGGGTGACTTTTCAGCAATGCAGGTGCAAGTCTGGTAAGGCTAAGTATTTGGATGTCTTGAAGGCCTAAATTTATTCAGCTAAGGGACTCACACCGACATCGCCTGGCTAATAATTATTTGATGCAGCAGAGATATTAAAATAAATACACGGGATCGATACACGTGAATTGCTATGCACGATTTTGATATCAGACGAAAATCTTCGGATACCGGGTTGGAAAATGATGAATATCTCCCGTAAATGATTTTGTCTCAAGAAACCAGATGTGGTCTCATACACTTGAAAATACGTGTTGAACAGATATGATAGTCGTTAGTTTGCGCTTTGAGGAAAAGGCCATGCGGCTTGAACTCAAAATCTGACCAAAATTCTAATTTTATATTGCGTTGGTCCTGTATGGACTACGGCGCGCAGGCTATATATAGCTGCACTCACTACAGTGGAGGCAGTATGACCATTGATCGCAATGTCGTATACAAGCTTACTCACACAGCGAGAAATCAATTACCCCGGCTATTGTCAGTAGCCTTAGTCAGGTCACTTGGCTACTGCCTCTAATATTAAAGGTCGGAAGAAAATTGCCATGCGTGGCTGTGGATTCAACCTACCATGGCGATTTCTACCATGAAGATATAGGGGCGATGACACTGTGGGACTGTGCTATGCAAAATATTTAGGCCCATGTTGAACGTAAGTGTCCTACAAAATTGTAAATATATTTTGATTGTTCTGAGACTGCACGTCAAATTGCGCTGCATCAGGTGAAATTGCACAACTTTCAAAATGGGGTGCACCCCAAGGTAAAAACATTAACTCAAACATTGAAATTACACCTGACCTTCTCAATTGTAATTCTAAATGACAATCATTATCCTAACATTAAAACAAAATTATATACAATAACAGTACCGCAAAAAGACAGTGACCGCTAAAGACGGGTGACAGCTAGTTTTATAAACATATGTACACTATAAATTAGAAAGACTTAAAATTTAAATCTTAGTTGAGACTTGTAAATTTTTAAGTCTTTAAGATCTATTTTACGCGTGGTTTGATTAAAATTTTCTTTGGGATCGGGAAAAAGAAAATCTATTTTTAAATCTTTCGAAAGACTTAAACTTAAACCAATCACAACGCGATGGTGCGTGCACGTGATCAAATCGAAACGTTTTCATGGACTGCTCAGCCGCCATCTTTCTTTTGCGATTTCGAATGAATTGATATGGACTAATTTGTTTTGCAGAATGGCATCCCAGATGCTGTAATTGCCAATGTCAGTGACTATAACTTCCATGAAAAAGCTTACATTGTTGTGCACGAAGGGCCAATGTGAACATTATCTTCAATCGCCGAGGTAGTAGTCTGTGTTTCTGCTGTATAAGCTTACCTATACACATAATATCATTTATAAATGGGTAAGCTTATTTCCATGAAGGATCACACTCGGCCACTGCAGTGACACTGGAATTATCACTGGCAATGCAGACTATTGCTTGAACTTTAATTTGAAAGATTACAATGCAATAAAAGCATTTTTGGTATGAACAGAACCAAATTATCAAATATTACAACAACAAAAAACCTGTTTCAGGCATTTTTGGAAATTTACAATAATTTACAATAAACGACGCTATACAATAAACTACTATTTTCAGAAATACACGAGTCGTCCTATTTGACCAATAACACTAACCTTATAAACCCTCGGTTACTAACCATGCTAGCCGTGTTATTGCAAAACTAATCATATTTAGAACTTTAAACATAATCAAGGTTATTGACAAATGAAATTAGATGAAAATCAATTCGCGCCAATCGCAAGACCCTTCTTTATATATATCTTTAAGTTTACAACAAGGCAATATTGAGTTTGCTATAACAGAACTAATATAGCTGAGGGGCATTGTGGAAATAATACAAATAATGTAATAAAATTGATTAATATGCGCGCATTTCAGTTTCATCATAAAGGCTAAATGATGGTCTCCACCATTGTCCACAGGGGTAAAAAAAAGTAAAAAAATGCTCCGATTTTGATCAAAATGGTCTCAAATTGTCAGGTGTTTCGTTACCTGCGTAACATGGCAAAAACGTCAAAGCACATTGAATCATGTTAACTTTGACCTATTTTGTGATATAAAATTTATATTCCAATTTTGTCTTGCTCAAATGCAAATTGATTCGTCTATAAAGACATCCCATATTCACTACTTGCATGGTTCCACCATTATGCACAATGTGCGAGGAGAGCCTCGAACTGGCAGCACACATGAAAGAAAATCGAACCAGTCATATTACATTGTGAGTAAAGTTATGTATTTATGTGCGTAAACTCACTCAAGAGAAACTTTAAAGCTCAGAAGATCGTCACTGAATCTCTCAGTAGTGCTACTCAAGATTGTGAATCTGATTTCTTCAAAATGACATCAAACATGGCTGAGAACGAAATCTGTACTGACTCGAATACGCTGTATCTGGTCAATGCGTCTGACGCTGCAATTTTGCTCTATTCTGATTCAGAAACTGTTGTTTACTCTGTGATATTGCCTATCATTTTACTCTTCGGTGTGTCCTGTAACGCTGCCTTCTTATTTGTAGTTGCAAAAATCAAACGGCTTCGGACAATAACAAATTATTACCTCGTCTGTGTGGCTCTTGCCGATATCACTTTCATCTTGACATCAGTTGGCCCGTATTTGTGGGTTTTCTTTACATCTCCTGTTCGCAATGATTCAGCATGGGATCACTCAGCTGGTTGTTTGCTTGTCTTTGGAATACCTCTCACAATGTACTTTGCGTCGATGGGTTTATATACATTGGTAACTCTTGAAA
The DNA here is from genome assembly GCF_039555335.1 of Amphiura filiformis. Taxonomy (NCBI): domain Eukaryota; kingdom Metazoa; phylum Echinodermata; class Ophiuroidea; order Amphilepidida; family Amphiuridae; genus Amphiura; species Amphiura filiformis. The sequence goes on along the minus strand of NC_092644.1, from coordinate 45,559,105 downwards.
GGTACTACGCAATTTGCATCCCATTGAAACACAGGGCGATTGCTGGAAAGCGTCGCACATTGAAGATTATCATCGCTAACACTTTAGTTAGTATCATACTGGGTGTTCTTGTCTCGCTGAAAGATGGTCGACTTGGTTCAAGCTGTGTTGTTTGGCCGGATGACGAAGAATTCAATAACTTTCCCAGCATTATCAAAGACTGCGTTCCAATCCATCCTGATGTGGTCATAATGGGTGAAGTGCTTCAGACTGCACCTTTCTTCGTTGCTATGATTTGGAATGGATATATGTATGTGGTAATAATCTACACACTGAATAAACGAAAAGCGGAACAGATCACCGATGATAAAAATAGTCAGATGCAAGAGCAGGCCACTCAAGTACGCAACCAGGTTGCGCGTTTGTTGATCCTAAATGGTAGCGTCTTCTTTGCATGTCAGGTTATTTACCGATTTGTCGCTGTTCATATCATTATGAAGTTAACTATTGGTTTTGGAATCTTCAATTCAGATGAAGCTCTTGGCCTCGTTGTCATCATCAGCAGGGGGTTATTGTATGTGAATTCGTCAATCAATCCGATCCTGTACAACCTTAGCAGTTCGTTTTATTATGAGGCATTTAGGGAGGCATTTGGGTGTAAAAAGAAACAGATGTGTACAGCAGTGAATGGGCCTATCTCAACTAAGGCAACGCGACAATAAGCTAGCTCGAATTATAATATGCTTGAATCAATATAAACATTGAATATACAGGGTGAGTCAAGAAAAGTGCAATAGAGAAAAGCACTCATTTATATTTAAGAAGCGAGCTGAACCTTTATGGTTTTAAAACATTTTTAAATGATATATCCATTTGTGACCTTGTGTGAAAAAAATCAAGGAATTATCATTCACTGTTTTGTTTTTATGACACATTTTATAGTGATACCCTATTTTAATGTTTGTCCAAGAGACATTTAAAACTTGAATGTCAGTCCAATTTGTGTGAGGTAGATATGGAACAATTACCATTTTCTTAACCTCATTAGCATTGAAATAAAATGGAACACCCAAAATGTTATTGCCCTTGGTCTTGTTTATGGAGAAGAAACATTATTTGTTGTTATTTTCATTTTTTTCCTTTACTTTAAAGATGTTTATTCTCTATCAAAAACATACAAATTTGTAGGCGAGTTTTTCAAATGTCGAAATGATATGCGCGCAAGTGAATTACAAAATATCCAGTAAGTTGGACATATTGGGATTTAAAAAAAATTTAAGTTGGAGTCCTTAATGTTCGAGGTATGGAGGACTTAAAGTAATGTTAGAAAGTTTGTTTGAACAGAAAAAAAGAACTCAAAATAACGCAAAAATCAACCGTATTTAAGTTAAAGTAAGTTTCAGAGCTAATGCCTTTATCGTGCATTGTGTGCATTCATTCAAAATACATGGTACCTCGTGGACAAATAATGAAATTGGGTATCGCAGCAAAATGACTCATAACGGTAGTTGTGATTCGCTTCATTTTTTCACAGAACGTTGAGTGTTGGATTTATAGAAACTTTCAAAAATGGGAAAGTTCAACCTGCAATCCCGGACATAAGTCGTTCGAACACTTGTGTCAAAGTAGGACTGTTTGAGACCGTATTTCTGACATACTTGACATATTAAAATTTCGATTTCTTTGACGTAAAGTCTGAACCATTTCCTACTATTACAACCCTCCCCCTGCCCCACCAATCAATGTTGGATGCTTCTAGGGGTTCATGGCCAAAAAACAACCAACAACATTGATCAGGGGGAATGGGGGCATATTTGAGGTACCCATGTTAAAGTGTTCGAACAATTATGACCGGGATTGTGGTTTTAACATAAATATCGATTTTTTACTCTATTGCACTTTTTTTACTTACCTTGTATCATCAATTCTCTCGATGAACATTTTCATGCTTGTAGAAGTAATAGTTCATGTATTTAAGCCGAAGATGCACGCACTTTGTTGCTGCCTGTAAGTGTGTTTCTGACTAAATTAACCTCCCACTGGGACTTATTAGTCCCAAAATTGCTTTGCTCGCATTTCTACCATGACCTTATTATGTCCCCAAAAGGTGCTGAATTCACAATACTTCAAGAAATCTTTCCAACACCATGCCCCCAATGCCAAAAAGAAATCTACGCCACTGTCAGTTGGTATCCAAACTAGGCGAACTTGTGAGTTTTTTTTTAACTATCACAGAAAGTTACCATTAAATGTTATTAATATATCGAAGAAAATGAAACTCAACAACAAACGTTAGGATCTCTGTTGTTAAACAAAGATCATCAAATTCTGTAAAATTGAACTATAAAAAATCAAGAAGCTTTTAAATTTGGCATGATTTCTAGAGCCTATGTAAAGAACTGTAATGTATCACCATTGTGGGTATTTAGACTCGACTAATTCAAAAGCATCGGTACTTCCTAACACAAATGCCTTCTTTTCGAAAAATACACATTATTTCCCACTTGTCACGATCTTGTCCAAACCAATCCACGACTAAAGAAACCAACATTGTGACCACTAGTTGCCAAACGGTACTTCCTAACTCAAATGATTTCTCCTCGAAATATGCAAATTGCTTAGCACCACTTATCAAGATCTTGTTAAAACCAATCCATGACTAAAGAAACCAACATTGTGACCACTAGTTGCAAAAAATTTAAACTGTTATTATAACTTCTACTGCCTGAGTTCAGAATATGGTGCCCTAATACTTTCATCCCAGCGACCATCTCTTCCCCACTCGGTTGGATGTTGCTTGCTGGAATAACAAAGCCATATTCTCCTGTGTCACGTAGTTCTATACCATAAGAATATGTAATGTTTGCAACGTCGTAGGTCCAGTCACAACTTAAGCCAGATGCTAGTACTTCAGATGCTGTAGAATAATTAATAGCATGATCGTTAATAAATGTAATTCAAAATCAGCAACAGAACATTGAAGGGTTCTTCATCATCACAATTCGTGTCTCCATTCATGGATCAGCGATATTTCTATTCGACGTTTCAAAAACGTATTAAAAAATAGGATAAATCTTGACTTTTATCTTGTATTGTCCGCATTACATGAATGATGTACGTGGGCTGGGCCAACGCTCTGCAGGGTCTATTGTTCTATTGTTTCCGATTAGAGCGCTGACATATTGGAAAATGTTGCCAATCAATATTCATGAGAGTGTACATTCAACGTCCAGTTTGCGAAATTGGGTGAGTTGTGTTTGGTAGGTGTGAAATACATCTGACTGGGCGTTTTAATTACGTAACGAATAAAGGCATTGACATCATCGAATGGCTGCCCAGTGCTGTTATGTGTTTAGTTATTATATAGGCCTAATAATTATTATTAAATGTATTCATCATTCCTTTCTTTTCCCTTCTCTGTACTTATTCTTTCCTAGGCCTACACTTTATCACTCCCTCGCTCTCATTGTCCCCTCTCACCCTCCCTCTCTCATTCCCATCATTTTCCTTATATTTCTATTTATTTACTTGTCTTTATTTATCTTTTTTATTTCTCCCTTCCTCCAGCCCTCTCTCATTCTCCATATCCCTCTTCCTCCCTCCCCCTCCCAAGACTTCTCACAGAGGTGAATCTGCCCCTCCCCAACCCCCTCCCCTCTTTGGGTACGCCACTATTTCTATACCAATCTCCTTCTTAAAATAAAATTAAATGAAAATTTCTTAAAAACAACCTTTATAGGCCTATACTTATACTTACATGTATACGTATAGCGATTCCCATTATAGTGTAATATAGATGGCAGCCTTCATACATTCTAATGTGTAATCGATCAGCGAGAGCATTCAATTTATTTAAATGAAACGCCTAACGTCAGGTGGGTGGTAAAGATGATTGCATCGACAGCTAAAGCCTCCTTATAGACTCCAGACCCACACAAGCACACATTTGGGATACACGAGTACAATGGTACCACTTTACACATGACTGCCCTTACACATGACTGTAGTGTGGTCACTTATTGATACTCGCCTGTTGTGTAGAGCGTTAATATGATGCCGGATCAGTGACCAATTTAATGGCCGGAACCCCTTTATTCGAAACAATGGTACCACTTTTATGAATAGCCTGTCGCAACTTCTAATCGGCATCAAACGAACAAAAGATTATATAATCTATTGCGACTCTATTTCTATTTAAAAGCTCTTTGGGCTGGGCTACTGTGATCAATTAGTGCACAAGAGAACTTCTGCACGATATAGAGAGCGATACAGTTTCAACCACTTAAAGCCATATTATAACATTTGCTGAGGAAGACGCCCTCACTGAATTTTTAAAATTCATTTTTTACACGATTATATTGTACTTTATTAAACCAATATACCCTGCAAAAATCAAGACTCTAGGTGCTGTAGTTTTGTCAAAATCCGAGATTTTGAATAAAACGATGGAACCGGCGTTTTATTATTACGATGGAATTATTAGTCGAACGCATACACGATGTTCATAACACACAGTACGTACACGGCGTGCGGGACGGTGATCTACACAATAAAGGGTCGTACCATAATATGACCGAAGGAGTGGTACGTATTGGCGACATATGCGCTGGTAGTAAATTTCAATTTTCTTTGCTTTGCCGTAGTTGTTCGGCTCAAAAACAAAATTCAAGACTCTAGGTGCTGTAGTTTTGTCAAAATCCGAGATTTTGAATAAAACGCCGGAACCGGCGCTTTATTATTACAATGGAATTATTAGTCAAACGCATACACGATGTTCATAACACACAGTACGTACACGGCGTGCGGGACGGTGATATACACAACATGACCGAAGGAGTGGTACGTATTGGCGACATGTGCGCTGGTAGTAAATTCCAATTTTCTTTGCCAGCCTTCATGCTTCGATCGTGCATACATGTACTTCGATATTGAAATAGGTCCAGCCTACACGTTGAAAGCACGTGATTGTCTGATACAAATTCTTGAGCTAAATAAAATGAATAAAATGATACTTATTATGTAATTTATGAATTCTAATTCTATAGGATATAGATCTACATTAAAAAAAAATCATAATCTGAATTATATCATGCAACTAAATATAGACCCAGGAAAAGGCCAGGAGATTGGAATTCGAATCAATTAGATTGCCTTATTAATCGTTATTATTTTGGACTTGTCTCGACTTTTAAAAAAGACTAGGCTTAATTGCTACTTAATTCTTCATCTAACATATAGGGCCTACTAATTCTTTTTGGATTTTTGAGGCGTGCACCACTGACCGAAGTCCCTGGTTCATTTGTCTGGTCAATTGAATATATGCCATAGAGCCTTTGATTAGAAAGCACATTTTTATTGTTAACGGGATTGTTGACAAACAAAGAATAGCGAAAATTACTCGGAACTGGCTTAAAATAAAGTTGCATAAAATCACACAGCCACACTTGTCATAAATATGCAATGCCCATTTTGTCCAGGCCCGCTTTATAAATGTATGCTTTTATTGTCATTTCACTGTTAAGACCGCTTGTTTTAAACTTTGGTGCTAACTTTAAAAAAAACCTTTTGAATATATAGCACAAACAATTCTTATTATGCCTATCTAGGCTTCTGTAACAATGGCAGCCAGTTGTTTGTTGTCTCTGACATATCCCTGTTTATAGACAAGTTCTTCACATACTTTCAAACATCATTGCTATGAATTTGACCAGCATAAATATTTATGCATGCCATTTCACCCGTTTAAGGTTAGCCGAGAGTTTTTCATGCGCTTGATTTCAGAGGGGCGTAGGTTCATAACAGAAACAGCCATGCAGAAAATGAACAAGCGTACCGGGACGTAGGCCTACTTACAATAGAATATCGATCCACGGTCAAGACATGAAAAGGCTATGAAACTTGGCTTAGCTCGTGCCCGGAGCTCGGATGCCGGGGGGTGGCACAAGCCATTTTCGGCAATTTTCACAAGGATTTTATAAATTTTAAAATTGATTGGGGGCACTTCGTCAAGCTACGCCCTGGAAAATGTGTTGATTTTGAATTTATAGCCTTGATATCTTTGATGAAATCAATGCTGCTATTCCCCTGATTACAATGTAAGGATAGGCAACAACAACAATATCAAAAAGCAATTATTTGTAAATCGAATTTGGGATGAAATCAACAAGACAGACTTAGCAGGCCTACAAAGTGAAAAACAATCAATCACGATTCACTGCACTCAGCGAATCAATCAAATAAAACTAAAAAGAAAGGAGCAAGAAAGAATAAAGAAATAGTGAAAAGAGAAAGAAAAAGAGAGAAAGAAAATGAACGAAAAGAAAGAAAGAAAGAAATGAAAGAAATGAAAAAAAAAAAAGAAATGATAAAAGAAAGGGAGAAAGAAAAGAGGAAAGAAAGGAAGTAAAAATGAGAAAAGAGAAAAAAGAAAAGAAAATTCAGCCACACGGAGACTCGAACCCACAAAAATAGTTCATATTAGATTCCCAGTCCAACGCTCTATCCACTCGGCCACAGATCAACTTACAAAAATTGACTGTTCTCAAAGCGGATGATATAACTATAATTGGATGCAATTACATATGATTACAATCGCGTCCGCATTATGGCTCTTAGAATAAACACGCATGTCGGCGCTGAAATTTTGAACGAACTGATGGAGGAAAACCTCGTTTTTGCAAAACTAGCTTCAATTTGGAGTGAAAATCAAATGGAATAGCAATTGGCAGAATGTTGAGAAATAATGTAGGTATTCAGATGTCTAAATTAACGTCTCGTAATCAAGATATCGATAATTTCACAAACCAGCTTTTTCTCAAGCAAATTCTCCAAAATTTTCCCCCAAAACGGGCTTTTAAAATTTAATCGGTACTGTATTTGGTTCTTCCCCATGGCAACATTATTTCTTTGATCGATTTGTAATACAATACGAAAAAGAAGAAAACAATCGCTGGGTGTGGATTTATACGGAGCGCACATTTGAAAAAAACCTCATGGAACGTGTTTTTGATCTTGTGAACATGGTGGGTTAAAATGCTTTAAACGAAGGATATTAAAATTTATTCTAATAATTTGTATATAACACACACAAAAATGTTAAGCTACATCCAATGCACCAACATTTCACTCGCTGCGATATTTGATTACTGAGAAAACTCTGTTTTAGAGAACAACTTTATACGTCTTTTATACGTTTTTTATACGTCTCTTTGTGTAACCTTAACATTCTGAACATCATTTGGTTTATCAATCATATCGGGTTTGCTCTTTGTACAGCCCCTCTATAAACGTACATAAAAGTTGACGGATCCCTAACCCATTGAATTTAGCGGGCGCTTGCACAACAGGCTATAAATCTACCTACGTTGGTATCCAAATTCATGTAGAACGCCTTTCCAATAATGGATGTAGCGGAATGAGCTCTAGTGAGTGCACGGTACTCTCCAGGGTCCAGGCTTACTGGTAAAGCCTACGCACGGAAAACGGGGAGTACCCAAACAAAAAGGGAGTAAAAAAAAAAAAAAGGGAGTATTATTTTAAAAAGGGAGAAACTATTTAAAATGGGAACCTATTTGTGAAAAGCGGGAGGAAAGTTGAAGGGGGATGATTTGTCAAAAGGGGGAACTATTTACAAAATGGGTGAAAATAAAAAAGGGTATTATTTGTAAAGGGGTAATTCGAAAACGGGGAAACTATTTGAAAAGGGGAAATTAAAAAGGGGAAGCTATTTGAAAGGGGTGATTCGAAAAGGGGAAACTATATGAAAAGGGGAAAGTCGAAAAGGGGAAACTATTTGAAAAGGGGAAAGTCGAAAAGGGGGAAACTGTTTGAAAAGGGGTAAGTCGAAAAGGGGAAACTATTTGAAAAGGGGGAAAGTCGAAAGGGGGAAACTATTTGAAAACGGGGAAAAGTTGAAAAGGGGGAAAGCATTTCGCAAAAAGGGGGAAAACTAAACATTTGGGGATATGAATTATAAAAGGGGGAGTTTGGCGGAGATCAGACACCGTAGTAAAAGCTAACATTTTATGGCAAAGAAATGCTGATCTAGGCCTATTTTGTTTGAAAATGTTATATATAATATAATATGGCTTTAATTGCAGCTTATATTACCAAGTTCATAAAGATGCCCATTCTAGCGTCAACATCTGCAGCACTTGTAATACAATTTACTTAATGGAATAAGAAAGCCGTATTCTCTTATGCCACGTATTTCTATAAGATATCAATATTTGACAAATCTCAATAATAAAAGCCAATACACGGCAAAAACGTTGTACGGCTAAGCAAAGGTCATGAAAACAGTGAAATGAATGTCTAAGTATATTATTATTGTTGCAAATATTTTCGCAACATATCTGTACGTCCAAACATAATAATATCAAGTAATTGTATGTGCTCAATGTAGCAATAGTGTACATCCTCTCCATAAAAATATTACACGTACAACCATAACAATAACAATCAGTGGCGTAGTGTCAGGGGTTGCAGTGTGAATATTCCTAGGGGGTCACGCGATGGGGCCCACCGGGTCTGATGGGGGGCACAAGCTGGGTTTCGGCAATTTTCCTATGGGATTTTCTAAATTTTCAAATCGTGTCCCTATGACGCTACCGCAGGGGCTATTTTAGGAGTAAAAAGTCACTGCACGCCTGCAGCAAATGGAAAGCTTCTGGGCAAACTTTGTAAACGCTGTCGTTAGGAAAGCGTTGTGGGTGGGTTGGGGGTGGTACAGGGCGGATCTAGGGCGGCCATGGCTTCGCACTTGCTTCACAGAGTCTGAATTACAAAAAGTTGAAACCTTTAAGAATTGCCGATCTTAAAAATTACATGTAATATTTTTAAGCACTTTATACAAGGTATGCACAAATCTTGCACCAGTAAAGTATATCAGATGAATCATGAACATAATTTATTTTTGTGATATAAAATAAAATATTCATATCAAGTTTTAGCTTCCATTTTGTAAATAATACCTATTTTATACCCACCTAAATTTTAATCAAGGTTCTTCATTTAAGGGGGTACTACACCCATTGGATTTTTTTGCGGGTTTTCTGCATCTTGTGGAGAAATGAGAAAAAAAAATTGGTCAAAGTGGTATGCAAAATGAAGGGGCAAATCTTCTCGTTCTATTGGTGGCATCGGTATCAATGTAGCTTACATGCTTTTAAAGGTAGAAGCTCGGAAGAGGTACATAGACCTCGATTCACAAAATCGAGTTTCTTTAGAATTTCAGAATTGATACCGTTAATCCAATCACTCACACTTGTTAAGCATTTGTGACAGACGCTAAAAGTATAAAAATTATTTTTGGGGGGAAATTAATTAATTATGCACAGCTTTGAAAACATTAATATGCATCAATTTCATGTTATCAATGAAATTAAACTTATTTCCCCCCCTTTTAGTTGACAATGATATGCAAAATTTGTGTTCGCAAGGCAGCATATTTGTTTCAGGTTTGATAAGGTTGAAATTAAAGAACAGTAAATGCCTTGGTTTTCAGTATTAGGTGAATTTTTGCTCAGTTTTCTGAGGACATACGGGAAGCTTACAAAACATGATTTATAATGCATTTGTAATGTGAATCGGTATGTTCACAATGATAACAGCTAAATGGGACACCCTACTAGTTCACGTGTATTAACAGTTTCGTCACTTACCTGTACCGCATGCTGAAATCATTCCACTTTAAGAAAATCCATTATATATCCAGTATAAATCCATGAAACTCACTGTATTCGCTTGCCGAAAGGCTTCCGCATACATTTTTGTATAGACGCCATGATTTGGTTTTTCTAGCGGTGGGCGATTCGATACCATTTTGGTATCGTTCAATTTCCGATACAATACTTTTATTTTTATGGAACGTAGGCCTATTGAAAACAAAAATAATTATTCGAAAATTGAAAACAAATATTAAATAAAAAATCTTTCATTCTCTATTAGCGAATTCAGGTAGCGAATAAATTGTGTGTGGTAGGCCTATAGGGACCGTCGACCGTTCACAAACTCTTGCTGGGGGGGGCTGAAGCAAAAAAAATTCATCACAAAAAATTTTCGGGGCCCCCTTTAGCCTACAGACCTCCTATCATTCACATTTAAAAGTGTAACTAGTTTACGCTAGGAATCCTCATTTCATACAATTTTTAACAATGTTTCACACACCCGAAGTTTTCGTGTTCTTGAGCATTGTAAAGTTGCAATGTTCGAATCCAATCAAAGTAGGCCTAATTGCAAATCTTTTACAAAATATTTTACAAACACCACGGTTATATGTTATGAAAGATTTGAAACTATAGCCAATGTATTGGTTTTGTTTAATGTTTACAATTAATTTCAACACAAAAGTGTGTTAATAATGTTTTAAACTTAAATTGTCAACAGAAAGAGTCAGCTGATCATCAGGTTTTATGTCTTCTTTTAACAAGAGTGGAAACAAAGGAACCCGAAGAATGTGCAAAGTTATTGACTTCGGCTAGCATCTTAAATTTAAACTCTGAGTCAAAAATAAGCTTTGTTTCATTAATTAATGGTTGCGATTCGAAATCCCACAAAGAGTAAGTAAGTTCGTTATTAAATGTGGTAGGCCTCAGTACCCCCCTCCAATCCCCAACATAGGCCTACACATGGACTCAATTAAGGCGCGGATTCAGGTGGCTGACGCCCCCCAATAAATAAATAAAGAGAAGAGAAGGGGAAGAAAGGAGAAAAAGAGAAGAGAAAATGGAGGAAAGGAGGAGAGAAACTAAATTGCACGTAATTGAGTAGGCCCATGTGTAAATAACCGCACAGTCGGGACGATTGGAAGTAGGTCCTATAGAGGCCTGCGACTAGGCATTGCTTGAAGGCGGGTCCTCGTCCTAAAAGCACGTGAAAAGTACTGCGGGTCCGCCGATATGCAGGGCCCCTCACATTTTGCCACCAAAGTCAAAAATTAAGACGGACTCCATAACGACTTCATCGATTTATGCATGCTTTAGTAATTGCCACTTGAATCTCAAGTTTTGCAAATTGATTTCGGGCCCTTTTTCTGTTTAAAGCAATTGATTCAAATAGTAGTGTAAAAACAATGCACCGAATGGCTTCAATTCGACCTTCATTTTGCAAATTTTCAAACTTCTCAGGGGGAACATCCCCTCAGACTCCCCTTGCGTAGTGGATAAACATATGATCATTTTCGCTCTTCTTCCAACATTTGCAAATTTAAGCCCAATTTGCGGTATAGGCTTACAGGGAAAACTTGTCCAAGGAAGGTTTCATGCACCATCATTTTACAAATTTGCGGCTTTTTCAAACTAAAATTTTACACACTAGTACCAAAATGGTCCACCAAATCACTTCAATTTAGTCTTCATTTGACCCTCCCCTGCGCAATCGATATACAAGTGGCCATTTTCGCTTCTGCTTTCGCCGATTTATGTTTAAAACAATTTATAGGCCTACGATAATAGGGAATTCGAAACTTGTCCACGAAAGGCTCTCACAAATTTTCGGCCGCCAAACTAAAATTTTACACTAGTATATAGGCCTTGGCATAATAGTGCCAAAATTGTCCACCAAATCGCTTCAATTAGATCTTCATTTTGCACACGTTTTTTTTTTTTTTTTTTTTTCTGAGGGGGAACACCTCCTCAGACAACCCCCTGCGTCGCGCAAGCGCGCCCCGCGGCCATTTTTTTTCATTTTGTTTTATTTTTTCTACAAATTCGACTCAAACCCCCTGACTGCTCTAGTTCGACAATGGGTACCAAAAGCTGGTATCGCCCATCCCTATGAAGATTGACTACGTACTCTCGCTAAATAAAAATCCCTTAAAAGGGATGAATAAGCGTCCTTATCAACCAATCAACTTTTAAGACAAATAGGTGAAAAACGATGTTTTTCATAATTTTTTAATTTCACATGATCCGTGCATATATCGCCTAGCTATAAATGAAAAAATATTTTTTTAGACCAATCAAACCAATATATGGGTGTAGTACGCCCTTAAGCTTATAGCCTTTTAAAATTAATATTTAAGACAGAAAAATCATAATTATATCTAGGATAGGGCTCACATCACATTATCATTATGAACAAACTCTAACAATATGCTTCACACAAGATAGATTCTTTCAGAACGCTATATTAAAATTTACCCCCCCATTTTAACTTGTATACACTCACAAAACAGGAATTTTATGTATATACATGATTATATACCAGAACTTCCAGAAGGTGTATGGTTGTATGCGGATAGGGATACCTTATTGTCATTCGCACATAATATTTCAGATAATATAGGCAAAATTTAGCCAAATTATTTGTACTTGGTTTCCATTGAAGAAAGAATCAAACTCTAGCTTTTATCTGTATAATGTAACACTAACAATATTAAATTTTATATTTAATTTGGTAGCTACTTGCGTCGTATAAGATGTTCTCCGAACCGGACTTAATTTCTGATAATAAAAAGCAAAACATACGTTTCTTGTACTTGCTTTTCACTAAAGGGCTTCATTTTAGATAATATAAAGCAATATTCATAGGTTCCATGAATTTTTACAGGTATTGTGTGGAAATTTCTCAAAATAATCCTAACCATTGGGTACTGTGTGATATTTATCCTTGCTCCGAAGTTGAAATAAATATGGCAAATGTTATGAAAAGATAAAACTTAAAACAGCAACAGTTGATTTCAAGAGATCATAATATGGTATACTATAATTCAATGATTATCTTATGGTGCCAATATTTGCTTGGTCACAATTATTTACTGGGTGCATACTTTGGGGGCAGTGTGAAGGTTTAAATTACTGGGTGGGCAAAATATTTTACTAGGTGTGCATTTGCCCATCCACTTTACCTTTTATTTGTCACCCTGCTCCCATTTTCAAAAACCTGGATCTTCTTTTCTATTGTCTGTCTTATTTCCCATTTTCTCCATTTCTTTTATTTTTTGTGTCAGTTCCTGCAGAACTGACACCTTTTAGTACAGGTTTGATGATCACGTGACAAATCGAATCTGTGACGTCAATATTAATATCGATATCAATTTAAGACTGTTATTAGATACTCATTGGCATTTTGGCTGTTCCATTTAATTTACATACTCAACATTTCCCTGTGCACTTAGTCCATGAATTGATCCTGGTTTGCATTGTCGTATAGAGTTATATTTTTGTACACAACAGGGATGTTACTATTGTTTTAACTAAATGAAGCATACTTTTGCTTTTATCTTTCTTTGTCCTTTAATAATTATAAATTAGGTGATTTAATTAATATAATTCTTTGTTTCAGCGACCCAGGGGTAAACAGACAAACAAAAACATAGGTCAATATCCTTCAATTTCTGTGAAAATTGAACAAAAAGTACCCAAATCCCTACATTTTATATCTCCCTGTGTTATAGACAAATTTTATACGTCACATTTAAAATCATTTAAAATGACTTATAAATTGCCTTATGCTATAATGGGGTCTTATACATTTGTATTGTGTGAACTTTTTGTTTCTAAATGCCTTTGGATTCCAGGTTAGTTTCTCGGAGCTGGTGAGGTGTATCTGGGTGTAACTTGGTAGGGTGGTGGCAAGTGGCTGCCCTAAGACTTGATGCATTTTTTGGCGCAAAATATGCAAATTAGGTAGCTAATTTGCATATTTAACTTAAACATTGTTTTGGTTTTTTTTTTTTTTTTGAAGAACTGGTGAAGCGTATAGGGATGTAACTTGATGATGTTGTGGTAAGCGGCAGTTTCTCGGAGCTGGTGAGGTGTATTGGGGTTTAATACACACCTATGACGTCGCGCTATTGTTTTACCGCTCCATTATTTTTCACGAATGGAGCGATGATTACAATAACACGCCATTCGTAAATGCCTTTCTCTTTTTTTCTGAAAAGCAAATACTTTTCAGGGAAAAAGTACTGGCATTTACGAATGTAGTGTTAATAACAATTGCACTTTCGAAAAGCATGTATTTGCGTAAAGTGCAGTATTGTTATCATCACTTCATTCATGCAAAACAATGATACGAAAAACAACAAAACTATGATTTTCATTAATACAATAAATTAAGGAAGCGGATAGCAACATTTGCACATTATTGTTATGGGACATGAGAGCACATCAGACATATCGAATTACATGCTGAATACGAGGATTGTCCTTCTGATATAAAAAAAATAATAATTTTGATTTTGTGAAATTCGTGATATAATACAAATTTTATGGCAAATTATTAAAATTTTAATTTAACAGTCCTCGAAGTAAACTTTATAAATCTAATAAATGATATGTAATGAAACTGTAGGCCTATGTAGGCCTAGCTGGGATGAAAAGCCGAATTGAAAATTTTGACCTTTCATATTGAACATAAACATTTTTCCAAAAAGACCTACATTTTTAGTGTTTTGAGGAAAAAAATCTGTAATAATGAAGGTCAAAATTTTCATATGATGGACAGCTGTTCATCCCAACTTCATAATCTTTAGGTGCATATCGTTAGATTTATACAATTTACTTTTTTACAATTTACAATTTTTAATAATTTGCCATAAAATGTGTAATGTATATATCGCGAATTTAATAAATATCAGAATTATTTGATATCAGAAGGACATTCCTCGTGTTCAAAATCCAATTCGATGTGTCTGATTTGCTCTCAGGTCCCTCAAATATATTATATAGGCCTACACGTGAAAACGTCGCTATCCGAGCCCTTAAACATAAATTTACAATGCAATCTGTGAAAAGTAAGGCAAGATCAAAACGGGCAGGTTAAAAGTTGTATATAGGCCTACTTATTATGCAAGATGTGTTTTACCCTCACTTTGGTGGAAAATGCTTATTTAGGCTTAACTTAGTAAGCCCGTAACTTTAAATTATTTGGACCTTTCTTTCTACGCTTAGTGTTTTTTATATCATTTTTTTTGTTCTTTATATTTTTATACGTTTTCAGTGGCTTGGGACCAACGTTTAATTTGTTACATTTTGGGCAACATTGCTACATAATACACATTATGTATCATGTATTTAGGCCTATGTATCTGTTTATTTTTAAATCGTTTGCTTTGGGCATGTTTAATAATGATAAAAGCCACAGTAGGTCTATTTTCGGTATAATTTTTATTTCACTTTAGTACATCTGATGTTTCATCTGATAGTATTTTGGCATGTTTGAATATTTACTTACATCGATCAGTAGGCCTATCCGATAATTAAATATTATAATGTTAGGGACGCTCCAGTTGATTTCGGGAGGGGGACTGGAAGTTGAGCTTTTATTTCGCGTAGGAAGCGGCGAAGTTTGTTTGTTGTTTTTTTTGCCGCCGAAGTTCAGGGACATAATAGGCCTAGGTAAAATGGGTTTGCAATAAGGCCAACCAAATAAAACAAAGTTTACACATTTAAAATTTTCGTACCTTACTTCGGCTTAAAGTAGAATCATACCTGATTTAGGTCCTTGCTGCGAATCAACGATATCCTCGGAATGATTCCATCACAAATTATAATTACTAGTATCCAAGATAAATAAATAGTGTCCATAATTGCAAGGTTGTCCAAAATCGAACACTCGATTCATAGAGAAGAATATCATTGCTCATGATAGCGGCAGGTCTACCTTTCTTGAGGTACAAAACTGCAATGATCTGCATTTAACTATTTCATATTAACCTATGACCAGTTTGCCAATTTTCTTTATTATGCAAAATACAGACCTAAACGCAACTACTTCAATCATGTCAATAGTTAACACATTAGAAGTGGGCATAAAGAACTATTGATTGTACTTCTAATCACTTTAATGATTTTACGAATCTACGTTTATTCAATTTGGGTAACAAACATTTTAGATCTTTATAATTCAAGAACGTGGTTACGGATGATTTAAACTAAACACCTGGATCGTGATATGATGGGTAGCCTAATTCTATAGAAATTTTACATAAAGCTGAGTCCGTGTATTTTTCACCCGCACCTAGTACGATCATTCTATTAGTGTATTTGATAGTGTATTCAGTGTGAGCAATTGATCAATTTGTAAAGAGCATCAAATTTCAATAACACTCCATTCGTGGAAAATAATGAAGCGGTAAAACAATAGCGCGACGTCATAAGTGTGTATTAAGTCGGATGGCCGCGGATTAGAACGTGAGTGGCTAAGAATGGCCTAGGGCCTCCGGCCCACGGCCATTCTTAGCCACTCACGTTCTAATCCTTGGCCATTATCCTATACATAACTTGGTAGGGTGGTGGGAAGTGGCTGCCCTAAGACTTGACGCAAATTAGGTAGCTAATTTGCATATTTAACTTAAAATTGTTTTTGGTGGTTTTTTTTGGCCATTTCGAAGAACTGGTGAGGCGTATAGGGATGTAACTTGATGAGGTTGTGGTAAGCGGCAGTCGTAAGATCCGATGCAATTTTTGTCGCAAGATATGCAAATTAGTCACCACATTTGCCTATTTTTTTATTTGTCGAATTGCTTTTGGGCATTTTTCAGAACTGGTGAGGCATATAGTAATGTAATTTGGTGGGGTGATGATAAGAGCAGTCTTAAGATCAGATGCTATTTTTGGCATATGAAAATATTGAGAGAAATTACGGTAATCCAACGACCGGGGTTCAATCCCCGCTGAGACCTGATTTTTTCTCTCTCAATATTTTCATATGCCAGTTTGCTCGAGCCCCAATCACGCCATTTAAATTATAATTTCTCGAGCTTGCATCATTTATTTCCGATCCTCGCATATATTAATTTGTGTTTCGCATTGTCTTACGCCCTGCTAGGGTGAAGCATATAGGCCGCCTCCTTCTTCATTATTTAACTTTCCTGTCTGTTTGTGTATCCATCCGGGGCTGTATATCTCAGGGTCTGTAAGACATATGGGGATACCACTTGGTGAGAGGAAGGATAATAGATATCCAGCTGTACACCTGATAAGATTTTTTAGCGCAAAATATGATATTAAAGCCTTAATGTACGATTTTGTAAAGTTTTAATTTCGCTATTCTTTATTCAAAATGTTGGAATAATATTAGTAATAATATACCCCGGATGGGGTAAGGGTAGGGATGTGGTGTGGTAATAGTAGGGTTTTTTCTCATTGTTTTTTAATATTCGTTTACAAATCGAAAGCCCCAGGTTCCAGCTTGGTGGTTTGAGTACCGTCGTCCTGTTACCCAACAGCTCCAAAGTCATCGCGAAAGCAGGCAAGACTTGTGGTTCGCCTTGTTTTTGTTTTGCTTGCTGTAAGGCCAGTAAAAATACATTAGTTTCTCGTCCTCGCCCACTTCCTTCTTCCAACCCGACTCATTGAAAAAAAGGACCACCTGCTTTTAATAAACATTTCGTACAATAATGAAAACGGCCGAGACACCCATGATTGTCAGCCAAGTTATATGAACAACCTTATGGGGTTAAAATGTACACCCACATACCATATAGCACGCAGGTTGGCAAATGGAAAGTTTGTAGTATATATAGCGGTTCGCAAACTATTTCTAGGCTTGCGCCTATATCCAGTCATATTAAAATTAGTGATGATTAAGTGTTTAGTGCGTGCTCATGCACGCGCGAACATTTTTACATTTTTACCTAAAAGTGACTATACGGTAGGCGTTACATGGCATCTCTATTAATTTTGTAGAATGGCATAGAAATATTTCAAGCACGGATTTTTAATTCTCACTGCACGTTAAAATAGCCCCTGCGCTACCGCCACTGATAACAATGAGTGAAACAAATAGTTTCTCAACAGTTTATTCTTCAGCTTTTGTATCGGGGCACGGAATAAGAATTCCCAATTTCTCGGCACAAGGGCTAAGAGCAAAATTGTACAATTGATTTGTTGGGAATGGCCTTTCTGTTTGTTGGTCTTTTATTTCATTCTGTTTCTTTCTAGTTTTCTCTTCATACAGGCGAGCTTGCTTATAAGCTTTTAAGCTTTGCTTGAGCATTTTGCTTTGCTTGTGACTGATACCAACAGGACCCAATTGTGAATCCAGCGGACAAAAACATCAATAATGCTATTGGTTTCACCTAATTTTTTGTTAGTTTGTTTGTTTGTTTTTTATTTTATCCCATATTTCTATAAGATATGAATCTAATATTTGACAAATCTCAATAATAAAAGCCAATACACGGCAAAAACGTTGTATTTGCTCAATGTAGCAATAGTGTACCTCCTCTCCATAAAAATATATTACAAATACAATCGGTGGCGTAGCGTAAGTCGTCCTGGGGGCGCTCCGGGCCTGATGGGGAGGGCACAAGCTGTTTTCCAATGGGATTTTCTAAATTTTCAAATCGTGTCCCTATGATGCTACCACTGATAACAATGAGTGAAACAAATACCGTAAACGTTCGCCTAATGGCGCTCTGGAGTTCATGGAAATGAGAGAGCGCCATCCCTGTAAAAGCCGACTATTATCACTGAGCATTAAGGATACGTGTAGTTAAAGGGTGAAACCTATCGACACATACAATTATGAACAAGATCGAACAAACTTGTTCATGATAATGCGGTAATCATTCACCTGATACGTTGTGGCCCATCGAGCAGAGCATTAGACTATAGTGCGAGGATAAAGATTACTTGTGGAGAAGATTGATGGTTCGAATCTCATGCGGTAATTTCTGACAGATTATGATGTCTGTCAATGTTGTTTTTTTCTGATTTGAGGAAATTTTGTTCTCTATTTTCTTGATTTTATCTTTAACATTGTTTATATAATTTTATTATTTTATCTTGTATGTGTCTTTTTTCATGATTCTTTGTTTTTATCGTTTCATTTTAGACTAACTCAATCCATTCAATCAAATGTTGTAATGAACCTATTTGATTGTATAGGCATTTGTTATGTGTGTGAGACGAACTGTCGCGTGCGACAAGTCTTTCAATTCGCGCGAGTGTCCTTGCCTATGCATCAGTGGTCATAAGAGGTATATCATTTTATTCGAAATGGGGGGAGGGTCCCAAATATACGGGGGTCATAAAGTCTTGGAAAGAATAATAGGATGGGGTCATTAAATGTTTTATGACCAAAATGTAGGGAGTCACACGATGACCACAGAAAGTGTGTTATTTTATTCAAAAAGACTGATTTCAATACAATTTTGGGGTTTGGGATCATAAAATTTTTGTTGCCGAAATAGGGGGTGCGCAATTTTATTGACGCAGAGTTTTTGTAAATTTGGGACCCCCTTTCGAAAAAAATGATAGCCCTCTAAGAGGATTCAAAAGATAACCTCTGCCCCAATAATCCCTAGCTATATTTGTTTGAAACTGTTCCACGGAGGATGTATCATAATAGGTTCAGTCTTCAAATGATATAAATAAAATTTGAATGAGTGAACGAACAAAATCATACAACGACCAACTGAATAGAGGCTGTGCATATGACGTATCATCCCGTAAATATGGCGGACTACTCAAATGCATTCAAAAGCATGATTGCATCTACCGTGACAGTTCGTCTCACACACATAACAAAATGCACTACGATCAAATAGGTTGATGACAACATTTGATTGAATGGACTGCACTATGGGGGCTATCCCCGTAAACCGGTTCAAATCCTTTGTTTGGAGCCAATCGATAAACGCAAGGCTATCATTGAATACTGGCTAGGATTCCACAACACAATAAGGCGCTTTGGAAGGCACACAATACCCTAATGGCTTTCCATATTATGTGCACTCAACAACTATTCAGTATCGAAGCCCGGTATCGAAGTTACGTAATGTTACTATGTCAACGGGATCACGCGCTTAAGTAATGAACCACGATCGAAAGAATCAGTACACAAAAAAGGCATACCAAAATAGCGTGATCGTAATGATCGCCATACAAACAGTGCTTGGTTCCGATACCATCGCGGAGTTACGTAACTACTTCGTGGTCTGATAGTTATATGATCAATGGTCTGATCTACTTGGGTTCGATCCTTATAAAAAAAAAAAAAAATAGCTGATCATTTGTAATGCATAAATGAATAAAGTAATGTAGTTACACAATTTGAAACATTGAGGCCGTTCTATTTTTTTAAAGGTCATTTAACTGTAAATGTAGTGGAATATATCACGCATTGATAGGTAGCAGGTGGAGCAAATTTTGTCAGCGGTTTTTGTTGCCGTTTGTTCGCAGTGCCTATTTATCTAAAAAAATAAGAAAATTAAAATTAAATAAAAAAAAATTCACAATACTCGTTCGTAAAATGGGGACAAAATCCAAAAACATTTCTTGACCCTTCTTCACATAAAAGTGGGGGCAGAAATCAAGATTCGAACAAGTACCATTCACCATTCAAGGCGCACCCTCTACCGACTGAGCTAACGGGTCAGACAATAGAAGGGTGTAATTTTGAACTGAAGAATATTAAAAAAATATGAAGAAATTACAATGTTATAAAAAGATTTACCAAAATAAGTTGGGTATAACGTATTAATCGATTTACAAATTAAGTCCAATGGCACTTTGAGAAAGAATACCTGAAGAAACCCCAAAACATTTGCTGTTCTAGCAACTAACCTAGTGACTTAAAGTATTGGGTCATGTCACGATATTTTTTTCTGCGGCATTATGTCCAGGTTGGTCAATTTAACATACACGTATCCTTAATGCTGTTGAGATTTTACAAGGCTGGCGCTCTCACATTTCTAAGAATCCAAAAAGCGCCATTAGGCGAACGTTTACGGTAGTTTATCAACAGTTTCATGAAAATATTCCTCAACATTACAGCTTCTATGCCCAAGTTAAAAACATTGGCTTGGCTGTAGCAATGTATATCGAGATAAACTTTTACTCGACTACCAAGGCTTAATATCAAATCAGCTAAAGCTTTAACTTCTATTTCCGAAAAGGCATTGGGGCCATCGTAACAAGGCGTGGTGGCACATGGATCTTTGCATCCAAACTCTGAAAGGTAAGCACCATAAGCTGGTTTTAAATTTAGGCTAGCATATTTAGTGACATACATGTACTTTTATATAGTTTTAAAATCTTGTTCCCATTTTTATATGTTTTTTAGAACCGACAATAATCTTGTCTGTTTTTTTTTATGATGTCCTTGTTACCGTTTATATATTCAATGTACCAACAAATTTTGATGTACTGCGCTACCCTTAACATGATTGTTGGGAGTGACCTTCTTTTCCTTGTTCTTTGTCTTCAAATCTGTTTCTCACTTCTTTTCCTATACAGGTCAGCATGCTTATTATAGGCTTTTTAGCCTGGCTTGAGCATTTTGTTTGAGCCTGGTCCCATCAGGACCCAAGCGTGTCTCCACTATGATATGAACAAACAAAAACAGAACATCTAAAACTAAAATCATCTAAATAGGACAACTAAAAAGAACATCATGCTCTCTTGACAGAGGGACTTTTGAAGTCGTGTTGGTCGGTCGAAAAGGTTTTTAAATATAATACAAGGTGTCCCATAAAAAGCTTACATGTAGAAAATGAACCGCATTTTGTGATGGTACAACAAAACAATGTGATTTCTTTCGATACTATTTACACATCCTTCTTGTAACTGTTTGCCAAGTTTCAATTCCGTATCTTAAAAGCATCTTAACTTATGAGCGCAAGATGACAGGGGTGCCAAGAGTGGCTAACCATTAAATATCGCACAACGAAAGTTGAACACGATCCACTTTTGTTTTCAGATTTTTTTTTTCTTTATTACTTTTTATGTTTGTCTTATTTTTCATTGTTGAACTTATTGCAGAAAAGAAACATATTGAAAAATTAAATATTGTACACTGAAAATGAATCGGTTTTAGAGCTTTCTGACTCTTGGGGTTACAAACAAAGGAAGATGGTCATTAGAAAAGAACACTTTTGGTGAAAAAAGTTTTGCACGCTGTATCTCTTTTTATCATGAAATGAATAATAATCTTTTGCATTTAGATTTTGTTGCTTGGATTTTGTTGACATGAAACCGCTGCTGTTTGTTTTAACATTTCTGACTGAACTCTTGAAATAAAACTGAACAAGTTTTATTCTTTGTTAATCAGAATTAAATACTGCATCTGCCATGCTATGGCTGTTTACTATCAAATGCACGGCGCGGTTGCTGTGACGGTGGTATAATGAATCTCGTGCTGCATTATGTTTCTTGGTCAGGAATGCCTGGAATGCGGGCTAAGTACGTAGGTTGTGAAGTTGACATTCACAGGGGTACTAGTAGAGGGTACATAGATTATGCCCGATATTATGTCATGAAAATGATATTTATATTTGTTAACATTAACTTAGATTATTTTCAAAAATCTACATGTAACCTTTTTTGGGACACCCGGTACATGTACAAACATGTACGTACATTCCCATAGTAATTCATTATTTACAATGTAGATCTCACATTAGGGCTATATTATATGTTTTAAATTGCATTTCAATAAAAGAATTTTGTTAAGTATGAACAAAAGCAAATAATCAAATATTATAAAAATGTTTTTGGAAATTTGGACTAAATGACTTTTAACATTAATCTCATAAGAGCCCATTTTTGCGCAGTTACTAACCATGCTAGCCGTGTTACCAATACAATTCTTTTAGAAAACTAATCCTATTTAGAACTTTAAAACATGTTCAAGGTTATTACAAAATGAAATCAGAAGAAAAATCAACTCACGCCTTTCAAAAGACATTTCTTTATATCTTTAAGGTTACAATAAAACAATTTCACGTTTGCTACAACAGACTAATATAGCTGAGGGGCATTGTGAAAATAATACAAATCACGTAATTGATTAATATGCGTACATTTCAGTTGATGCAGCAATATAGGATCTAAAGAAGCACTCATTTAATCACTAATCGACCGTGAAACCACAATGCCAATCCATTAAGATGAGACACATTAGTTTCTTATTCTCTTAATGTTGCCGCCGCAATTTAATATGTTGTTGGAGATGTCTTTCAGAAATACTTACAGCCAATATACTTTAGGTCATGTTTTTTATGTTGGGCACCAGTTGCGTAGCATGTGTATTTTTCAAACAAATCACATGCTTTTATAGGTTTGGTACTATAACTTTAAAAAGTTTACATTAGAACCCAATAAAAGTATATATTCTGAGAGCATATACTCAGACGATTTCAGAAACAATACAATGGGAGTCATTATACAAGGTGACCCATATAATATACAGGGTGTAACAAGCAAAATAAGGATGAAAATATTAATTCATTTAGGGGTGTCACCCCTCGACGTACATTGATAATGTAAAGTTTTGACACATGTTAAATATGATTAACTTAATTGCCCACCCAGCCATATGGAACTTTTAGCGGTCAAGTACTTCAATTATATAAATACAGGGTGGTCAAAAATCTATCGATATTTATATATATTTCTTCAAAACACCCTTTATCTGGCACTGGAGATGCAAATTTTCATGATTGAGGCATTTAACTAGATGTAAAATAAGCTCAACAATCCAGTTTTGAAAGTTAAAGAGAATTCTACAAAGCGTTTTCGTAAAATTGACTTTTTGGATCAAAAGTGAGCATG
The DNA here is from genome assembly GCF_039555335.1 of Amphiura filiformis. Taxonomy (NCBI): domain Eukaryota; kingdom Metazoa; phylum Echinodermata; class Ophiuroidea; order Amphilepidida; family Amphiuridae; genus Amphiura; species Amphiura filiformis. The sequence continues at coordinate 45,535,622 of NC_092644.1, read as the reverse complement.
AGGGCGCTCTTTCAGATTTGTCGCAAACATTCTTTGTTTTACTAGTTTTTAGTTTACTGAAGTAAAGAGGATCACAACAAAGGTCTGCTTAAGAAATTTGAGTCTTTTATCATGTTTCGTTTGTCCGTAGCACCCTTTTGAATGTTGCCTACATTAAATCCCTATTCAAATACATAGAGGGCAACGAACTTTATTAATGTAGCAACAAGTAATTAGTAATTTTTAATTGTCTAATTAACACATACTGAGGCAATGAATGCTAAATATGATATCACTTGGCTGAGATCAAGTACAGATAAGTAGAAATCCATCAATAATGTTTAATGAAGATCATGTGGCGGAGGATCACCATTGTACAGCATTGTGATCCTCCGCCACATGATCCTCCGCCACATGAGCCACCCCTGACTAATTAGACTTAACGAGTTACAGTAATTAGTACAAATAAAAATCATAAATTTTTGTTTCAGAAATTGAAAGACCAATGTCTAAGGAAAAAATTAGTACTAAACAAGCTCATAATAAATATCAAATAAACAAGCTACATGCATGTAAACACATATTGCAAATATAATGCCTTTTTTTCTCATTGGTACGTCGTAGAACTTACCACAGTCTATGCATGCAAGAGTCAAATTACACGCACAGTGAGTGGAAAGTGACCAAGCACACAGGCAACGCACACTGGAATACCAAAGTCGATCTAATTCAGAAATTTAACTTTTGCTTCTCCTAAATGATGATTGATCATCAAAGTTCTGTGTTATTCCCAAAGTTAACATCTTATATCTGTAAATACAAACCGAACCAGGTCAATACCCCATTTCTTTGCCAAGTTCTGACCTTGTAAAGAGTGAAAAATGAGTAAAATTATGACTTTTGACTCCTTCCTCCATAGAAAGTATTTCACACATGTTGTGTTTAAATCCAAATTTGCTACTCTTGAACTTTTGAGTAGTTTTATCTAGCTAAAAGTATTGAATGTAAACATAACAAATTATCATTTATCGAGCAAACCAGATTGTTACCTCAAGATTTAAGAAAGATACGGCAGTTTTGGCACAGTATGAACGCGTTTTGGAGTGTCTGGTACCGTGCTAAGTAGGCGCTGGAAAAAGTCTAAGATTCAAATGAGAAGGTATTTGCAATATGGTCTTGATGAGTAAGAATGCAACAAAGCCACCCTTTTTAGGTGCCCAGTATACAAAACATGACCTTTAGCTCAAACGTAAATTGACTCGTTTATAAAAGCAGTGGCGAACATGTAGCGTCATGAGGGCATTTGACCTTCGGTAAATCCATAAGCCTTTGCGAGTACACCTGAGAACTCGTCATTTGACGTCACGCCGACTTGCAATGCGCAGTAACGATGTTCGATAAACGATGTGCGCATCGGCGTATCGGTATGACGTCAAATGACGAGTTCTCAGGTGTACTCACAAATGCTTATGGGATTTACCGAAAATATCAATTGCTTATAATATATATTTCCAGGCAACTGCGCAAACTCACTCAAGAGAAACTAAAGCTCAAAAGAGCGTCACTGAATCACTCAGTAGTGCTACTCAAATTGTGAATCAGGTTTTATCAAAATGACATCAAACATGGCTGAGAACGCATTGTGTAGTGACTCGAATACGCTGTATCTGGCCAATGCGTCTGACGCTGCAATTTTGCTCTATTCTGATTCAGAAACTCTTATTTATTCTGTGATATTACCTATAATTCTACTCTTTGGTGTGTCCTGTAACGCTGCCTTCTTATTTGTAGTTGCAAAAATCAAACGGCTTCGGACAATAACAAATTATTACCTCGTCTGTGTGGCTCTTGCCGATATCACTTTCATCTTGACATCAATTGGCCCGTATTTGTGGACTTTCTTTTCATCTCCAGTTCGAAATGATATAGCATGGGATCACTCAGCTGGCTGTTTGCTTGTCTTTATAATAACTCTCACAATGTACTTTGCGTCGATGGGTTTATACACATTGGTAACTCTTGAACGGTACTACGCAATTTGCATCCCATTGAAACACAGAGCGATTGCCGGGAAGCGTCGCACATTGAAGATTATTATCGCTAACACTTTCGTTAGTATCATACTGGGTGTTCTTGTCTCGCTGAAAGATGGTCGAGTTGGTTCAAGTTGCGTTGTTTGGCCAGATGACGAAGAATTCAATAACTTTCCCAGCATTATCAAAGACTGCGTTACGATCCATCCTGATGTGGTCATCATGGGTGAAGTGCTTCAGACTGCACCTTTCTTCGTTGCTATGATTTGGAATGGATATATGTATGTGGTAATAATCTACACACTGAATAAACGAAAAGCGGAAAAAATCACCGATGGTAAAAATAGTCAGATGCAAGAGCAGGCCACTCAAGTACGCAACCAGGTTGCGCGTTTGTTGATCCTAAATGGTAACGTCTTCTTTGGATGCCAGGTTATTTACCGATTTGTTGCTGTTCATATCATTATGAAGCTAACTGTTGGTTTTGGAATCTTCAATTCAGATGAAGCCCTTGGCCTCGTTGTCATCATCAGTAGGGGGTTATTGTATTTGAATTCGTCAATCAATCCGATCCTGTACAACCTTAGCAGTTCGTTTTATTATGAGGCATTTAAGGAGGCATTTGGGTGTAAAAAGACAGTGACTGGGTCAACCGGACATACTTGTACCCCAACCATGTCAACACGACAATAAGCTAGCTCGAATTATAATATGCTTGAATCAATATAAACATTGAATATATCATCAACTCTCTCGATGAACATTTTCATGCTTGCAGAATCAATGGTTCATGTATTTAAGCCGAAGAAGCACGCACATTTTAACCCAGAATATGATGATCTTATTTGATATTAGCTCGTATATTATGTATAATCATAGTAAAGACTATGATATTGTGGTATTGAACATAAGTTGATATCCAAACTAGGCGAACTTGTGATATTGTAATCAGTATCGGTTCGGTAACGTATAATGTCGACAAAAATATTTGGCTAGAAATTATTTGAATAACTTTAGAATCTTGTTTACTTTGTGATATTGACTTTAATGTTACTATTTTGCGTATTCTTTAACACTACCTTCTTGTTTGTAGTTTCAAAACAATTACAAATATTGCCAATATCACTTAAATCTTGACATCAATTTACCAGTATTTCTGGACTTTCTTTTCTTATCTAGTTCGTATATTATAGCATGGGTCACTCGGCTCGATGGTTGCTCGTCTTCATAATAATAATTAACTCTTATGATGTACTTTGAGTCGACTGGTTTATTGGTAACTCTTACTACACAATGTGCATCCCATTGAAACACAGGGCGCTTGTTGGTAAACGTCGCACATTGAAGATTATTATCGCTAACACTTTTAAGTTAGTGATATACTGTGTGTTCTCGTTCTCGAAACTGGTTCAATTTGCGTTGTTTGCCCTGGTTGTTTGGTCAGATTACACCGAATTTAATAACTTTCAAAGTATTATCAAAGACTGTGTTACGACCATGATGTGGTCATAATAGGGGAAGTGCTTCAGACTGGGCATGTTTTCGTGGCTGTGATTGGAAACGTTCAAACAAGGCTCAAACGTACCTCCACCTTAAAGACACAGGTCATAATATTGATACCGAGGACGCAGTGATTCTTGATAAGGAGGAGCAGTGGCATAGGATAGGCATCAAGGAAGCCATCTGGAGGAGAGTAGAGCAGCCGTCACTTCACAAAAAAGAGGGACTGAGACGCAACTTATCTCACGTATATGGGACCGGGTCATCAAGATCGAGGATCCCTATTTGTCTTCAAGAGTCACATGATCAGCCCATCTAATTGGGTCATTGCCTGACGAAGTCTAATAGTATCAGACGCAACGTAGCAAGTAGTAAAAGTAAGTTCCAGTAAAAGATTTAAATCAAAACTTTTTAACGACTGAGAATTAACACTCACTATTTTGACAATCAAAAAATGCTGCTTAACTTGAAATAATCTATATCGAGACCTTTGCAAATACGCTAATGTTGTAATATATTGCCATTTAAGAAAACAAACAAATACAAGTGATAATGTGGCCAACATAGGTAGGCTCGGTACCTTTGTATAGGAGTTGTTTTCTTGGCCAAATCTTAGGCACCAGAAACAAATTTGTTCGATCTTTGGATCGACCGTCGATGCTGCTTCGATGTCTGTGATTAATGAACTATCAACTAATTAATAAGAATTAATGACATTCATATCGGTTAATATCACTAAAGGCAATAATTACTATATTATGATAATTAACAATAGTAAATTAATTGATTTCATAAATAACACGGATCGAACAAGCATCGATGGTCGATCGAAAGATCGAACTAATTTGTTTCTATTGCCTTACAAGTGTAATTTTCTCTATTCCTTAAACAAGCGATGCTTACTTTTCATGACTTGGTATGTTTATTAATGGACAAAATGTTTTTTCTTCCATAACTTCCAAAAGTGCTTATTTTGTTTGCATATCCAAAGAGGTATCAAATTTGCAAGTTTATACCACTGAAATGTTTCAGTTTATTTTTGTACTATCACAGAAAATTACCATGGAATGTTATTAATCGAAGAAAACGCGTATACTCCACAACAAACGTTAAGATCTTTGTTGTTAAACAAAAATCATCAAATTCTGTATAATTGAACTTTAAAAAAAAACCTAAGAAGCTTTCAAATTTGGTATGATTTTAGAGCCTATGTTAGGAGCTGTAATGTATCACCATTGTATGTATTTATACTAGACTAATACAAAAGCATCGGTACTTCCTAACTCAAATGACTTCTACTCGATAAATGCACATTGCTTAGCACCACTTGTCAAGATCTTGCTAAAACCAATCCATGACTAAAGAAACAAACATTGTGACCACTAGTTGCCAAAAGATTAAACTATTATTATAACTTCTACTGCCTGAGTTCAGAATATGGTGTCCTAATACTTTCATCCCAGCGACCATCTCTTCCCCACTTGGTTGGATGTTGCTTGCTGGAATAACAAAGCCATATTCTCCTGTGTCACGTAGTTCTATACCATAAGAATATGTAATGTTTGCAACGTCGTAGGTCCAGTCACAACTTAAGCCAGATGCTGGTACTTCAGATGCTGTAGAAATGTTGAAAAATAAATAACATGATCGTTAATAAGTGTAATGCAAAATCACCAATAGACCATTAAAGGGTTCTTCATCATATCTCGACTCCTTATTGTGCAAAACAAAAAGTTTACAAACTTTGTATGAGACAACAGTTGTGCCTCCATTCAACGATCAGCGATATTTCTATTCGACGTTGCAAAACATTATTTAAAATAGGCAAATTCTTGACTTTTTATCTTGTATTGTCCGCATTACATGAATTATGTACGTGGGCTGGGCTGCTGTGATCAGTTGGCGCACAAGATTATTTCCGCACGATATAGAGAGTGATACAGTTTCAACCACTTAAAAACAGCGTCGGAGTAGATCCCATAACTATTTCTCAGCATTTCAGCTTATATTACCGAGTTCCATCCCAGCGTCAACATCTGCAGCAATTTACTTTATGGAATAAGACAGCCTTATTCTCTTGTGCCACGTATTTCTATAAGATATGAATCTAATATTTGACAAATCTCAATAATAAAAGCCAATACACGGCAAAAACGTTGTACGGCTAAGCAAAGGTCATGAAAAAAGTGAAATGAATGTCTAAGTATATTATTACTGTTGCAAATATGTTCGCAACATATCTGTACGTCCAAACATAATAATATCAAGTAATTGTATGTGCTCAATGTAACAATAGTGTACCTCCTCTCCATAAAAATATTACACGTACAACCATAACAATCAGTGGCGTAGTGTGAATATTCCTAGGGGGGTCATGATGGGCCCCATCGGGCCTGAGGGGGGGGGGGGGCACAAGCTGGGTTTCGGCAATTTTCCTATGGGATTTTCTAAATTTTCAAATCGTGTCCCTATGACGCTACCGCCACTGATAACAATGAGTGAAACAAATAGTTTCTCAACAGTTTATTCTTCAGCTTTTGTATCGGGGCACGGAATAAGAATTTCTCGGCACAAGGGCTAAAAGCAAAATTGTGCAATTGATTTGTTGGTCTTTTATTTCATTATGTTTCTTTCTAGTTTTCTTTTCATACAGGCTAGCTTGCTTATAAGCTTTTAAGCTTGGCTTAAGGATTTTGAGCATTTTGCTTGTGACTGATACCAACAGGACCCAATTGTGAATCCAGCCGGACTACACAAACAAACAAAAACATCAATAATGCCATCGGTTTCACCTAGTTTTTTGTTAGTTTGTTTGTTTGTTTTTTATTTTATCCCATATTTCTATAAGATATGAATCTAATATTTGACAAATCTCAATAATAAAAGCCAATACACGGCAAAAACGTTGTATTTGCTCAATGTAGCAATAGTGTACCTCCTCTCCATAAAAATATATTACAGATACAATCGGTGGCGTAGCGTAAGTCGTCCTGGGGGCGCTCCGGGCCTGATGGGGAGGGCACAAGCTGTTTTCCAATGGGATTTTCTAAATTTTCAAATCGTGTCCCTATGATGCTACCGCGCGCCACTGATAACAATGAGTGAAACAAATAGTTTATCAACAGTTTCATGCAAATATTCCTCATCATTACAGCTTCTATGCCCCAAGTTAAAAACAGTGGCTTGGCTGTAGCAATGTATATCAAGATAAACTTTTACTCGACTACCAAGGCGTGGTGGCACATGGATCTTTGCCTCCAAACTCTGAAAGGTAAGCACCATAAGCTGGATTTAAATTTAGGCTAGCATATTTAGTGACATACATGTACTTTTATATAGTTTTAAAATCTTGTTCCCTCTGGTCCGATGTTTTTATATGTTTTTTAGAACCGACAACAATCTTGTCTGGGTTTTTTTTTTTATGATGTCCTTTTCCCGTTTATATATTCAATGTACCAACAAATTTTGATGTACTGCGTTACCCTTAACTTGATTGTTGGGAGTGACCTTCTTTTCCTTGTTCTTTGTCTTCAAATCTGTTTCTCACTTCTCTTTCCATACAGGTCAGTATGCTTATATAGGCTTTTTAGCCTGGCTTGAGCATTTTGTTTGAGCCTGGTCCCATCAGGACCCAAGCGTGTCTCCACTATATGAACAAACAAATATAGAACATCTAAGATCTAAATAGGACAACTAAAAAGAACATCGTGCTCTATTGACAGAGAGACTTGTTGGTCGGTCGAAGTGGTTTTTTTATAATACATGTACATACATGTACATTCCCATAGTAATTCATTATTTACAATGTAGATCTCACATTAAGGCTATATTATATGTTTTAAATTGCATTTCAATAAAAGCATTTTGTTAAGTATGAACAAAAGCAAATATAACTAGACTTAGCTGTGGTCTAAGACCACGAACACAGCCGTGTTGTGACCCCTTAATCACCTTTGACCCCAAAATATATGAAAACCCGATAGACATTGGCTAATGTCAATGCACGTGTCCACGTGGCATCACTTTGCTATGCTTTTTGTGGCAGAAGGGGGCTATTTTGAAGGTATATCGTTTTATACCGGAAGTGACCCCTTACTGACCTTTGACCAGAAATGTGTGTACACTATATAGACACTGTGTTATAACAATGCATGCGTGCAAGTGGCGTCACTGTCCTACGTAATTTGTGGAAGAAGAAGCATTTTAAAGGTATTTCGTTTTATTCCGGAAGTGACCCCTTAATGACCTTTGACCCCAAATCTGTGTACACCCTATAGACACTGGGTAATAACAATGCATGTGTGCAAGTGGCGTCTCTGTCCTACAGAATCTGTGGAAGAAGATGCATTTTAAAGGTATTTCGTTTTATACCGGAAGTGACCCCTTAATGAGATTTGACCCCAAATACAAAAATACCACATATACATTGGGTGACTGCAGATCATGTGTGAGCATACCGTTACTGTCCCATGTTTTACTTAGCTAATAAAATTTTTGAAGGTATTTCGTTTTATACCGGAAGTGACCCCTTAATGACCTTTGACCCCGAATATGTGTACACCCCATAGACACTGGGTAATAGCAATGCATGTGTGCAAGTGGCGTCTCTGTCCCACATAATTTGTGAAAGAAGATGCATTTTAAAGGTATTTCTTTTTATACCGGAAGTGACCCCTTAATGAGCTTTGACCCCAAATAAAAAAATACCACATATACATTGTGTGACTGCTGATCATATGTGAACAAACCGTTACTGTGATTTGTTTTACTTAGCTAATACACATTTTTGAAGGTTTTTCGTTTTATACCGGAAGTGACCCCTTAATGACCTTTGACCCCAAATCTGTGTACACCACATAGACATTGGGTAATGACAATGCATGTGTGCAAGTGGGGTCGCTGTCCTGCGTAAGTTGTGGGAGAAGATGCATTTTTAGTTGAAATCACGTTTTTAACCCCTGTGACCCCTGCGTGACCTTTGACCCCGCGAGTTTCATGTGACATGTAGGGGCATGGTCATTGATCATTGTGACCAAGTTAGGTCAAAATCGATGTAAGCATGTGAGTGCTAGAGCAAATGGAATGGTTGACAGAAAGAAGAAGAAACTAGACTTAGCTGTGGTCTAAGACCACGAACACAGCCGTGTTGTGACCCCTTAATGACCTTTGACCCCAAAATATATGAAAACCACATAGACATTGGCTAATGTCAATATGTGCGCACGTGGCATCACTTTGCCATGTTATTTGTGGCAGAAGGGGCATTTTGAAGGTTTTGTCTCAGACCGGAAGTGACCCCTTAATGACCTTTTACCCCCAAATAAAAAAATACCACGTATATACTGAGTAACATCAATTCATGTGTGCATGTACCGTCTCTGTGCTATATTTTTCTTGGCTGATAAAGTTTTTTGAAGTTATTTCGTTTTATACCGGAAGTGACCCCTTAATGACCTTTGACCCCAAATCTGTGTACACCCCATAGACACTGGGTAATAACAATGCATGTGTGTAAGTGGCATCACTGTCCTACGTAATTTGTGGGAGAAGATGCATTTTAAAGGTATTTCGTTTTATACCGGAAATGACCCTTTAATGACCTTTGACCCCAAATAAAAAAATACCATATATACATTGGGTAAACATAATGCATGTGTAAACATACCATCATTCTCCTGTGTTTTTCTTAGCTAATAAAAATTTTTGAAGATATTTCGATTTATACCGGAAGTGACCCCTTAATGACCTTTGACCCCAAATCTGTGTACACCCCATAGACACTAGGTAATAACAATGCATGTGTGAAAGTGGCGTCACTGTCCTACATAATCTGTGGAAGAAGATGCATTTTAAAGGTATTTCGTTTCATACCGGAAGTGACCCCTTAATGAGATTTGACCTCAAATAAAAAAATATCACATATACATTGGGTGACTGAAGATCATATGCGAACATACCGTTACTGTCCCATGTTTTACTTAGCTAATAAAAATTTTTGAAGGTTTTTCGTTTTATACCGGAAGTGACCCCTTAATGACCTTTGACCCCAAATCTGTGTACATCACATAGACACTGGGTAATAACAATTCATGTGTGCAAGTGGCGTCGCTGTCATACGTAAGTCATGGGAGAAGATGCATTTTTAGTTGAAATCACGTTTTTGACCCCTATGACCTCTGCATGACCTTTGACCCCACAAGTTTCATGTGACATGTAGGGGCACGGTCAATGATCATTGTGACCAAGTTAGGTCAAAATCGATGTAAGCGTGTGAGTGCTAGAGCAAATGTAATGGTTGACAGAAAGAAGAAAGAAAGAAGAAGAAGAACCTGTAAGAAAAAAGACACAGCCGTGACTAACGTCACGGCTGTGTAAGAACCTGTAAGAAAAAAGACACAGCCGTGACTAACGTCACGGCTGTGTAATTTTAAAAAAATGGTTTTTTTATAACTTTTTGGAAATTTGGGTCGGTATTCATTTGTATGTATACCTAAATGACTTTTTAACATTAAAGCAATAGTATAACATTTTCAAACAAAATAGATTAGCATTTCTTTGCCATAAAATGTTAGCCTTTACTGTCAGATATATCCCTTTTATTTTTGAGCCGAACAACTACGGCAAAGCAAAGAAAATTGGAATTTACTACCAGCGCACATGTCGCCAATACGTATCACTCCTTCGGTCATGTTGTGGTACGACCCTTTGTTGTGTATATCACCGTCCCGCACGCCGTGACGTATTGTGTGTTATGAACATCGTGTATGCGTTCGACTAATAATTCCATCGTAATAATAAAGCGCTGAATCAGCCTTTAATTCAAAATCACGGATTTTGACAAAACTACAACACTTAGAGTCTTGATTTTTGCAGGGTATATTGGTTTAATAAAGTACAATTTAATAGTGTAAAAAAAGGAATTTTAAAAATTCAGTGAGGGCGTCTTCCTCAGCAAATGTTATAATATGGCTTTAATCTCATAAGAACCTATTTCTGCGCAGTTACTAGTTACCAATACAATTCTTTTAGAAAACTAATCATATTTAGAACTTTTAAACATGTTCAAGGTTATTGACGAATGAAATTAGATGAAAAATCAACTCACGCCTTTCGAAAGACCTTTCTTTATATCTTTAAGGTTACTACAAGACAATTTTACGTTTGATACAACAGAATGAGAGGCATTGTGAAAATAATACAAATCACGTAATTGATTAATCGACCACAATGCCAAGTTCATTAAGCTGAGACACAAGAATGAAACATTAGTTTCTTATGCTTTTAATGTTGCCCTCGAAATTTGTTTCAAATACGCAAACCTTTTCCTCGATTTCCATTTTTCTCCTTTTAAATATGTTGTTGCGGATGCATTAAAGGCTTTCAGAAATACCGGGTGTCCCAAAAAAAGGTTACATGTAGATTTTTGAAAACAATCTAAGTTAATGTTAACAATTATAAATATCCTTTTCATGACATAATCTATGTACCCTCTACTATTACCCCTGATAATGTCAAGTTCATAGCCTACGTACTTTTAAGTACGCCCAGGAATTGCCCAGGAATGCGTGGAATGCGGAATAAAATCCGCATTCCACGCATTCCTGGGCAAGCTCTTTACTTGACATAATGCAACAAGAGGTTCATTATACCACCGTCACAGCCACCGACCCGTGCATTTCGCGGGGCACTTGAGTAGGCCCAGCCATAGCATGGCAAATGCAGTATTTTATTCTGCTAAGTAAAGAATAAAACTTGTTCAGTTTTATTTCAAGACTTCAGTCAGAAATGTAAAAACAAACAGCAGCGGTTTTAAGTCAACAAAATCCAAACAAGTCCTAAATGCAAAAGATTGTTATTCATTTCACTATGCTGATGACATGAGATACAGCGTAAAACGTGTTCTTCTCTAATGACACCTTCCTTTATTTGTAACCACCAAGGCAAGAGTCAAGAAGTTCTAAAACTGATTTATTTTCAGTGTACAATATTTTATTTTATCTTTATCTTTATCTATTTTATCAACAATGAAAAATAAGAGAAACATAAAAGGTAATAAAGAAAAAATCTGGAAACTAATAGTGAACATGTGTTCAACTTTCATTGTGCGATATTTTGATGGTTAGCCACTCTTAACACCCCTGTCATCTTGCGCCCATAAGTTATGTTGCTTTTAAGATACGGAATTGAAACTTAGCAAACAGTTACAAGAAGGATCAATAAATAATATCTGGAAAAAAATGACATTGATTTGTTGTACCATCACAAAATGCGGTTCATTTTCTACATGTAACCTTTTTATGGGACACCTTGTACTTACAACAAAAAACATTGTGTCTAGCTCTAACGTATATGGACTCGTCTATAAAGGCAGTGGCGTAGCGTCATGGGGCACGGGGCACGGGGCACGGGGCGAGTCATTTCTCTACAAAATTGCTTAGGCTAAAAAATTGCTATGTCTTAAAGCCTCCGCACGCTTTCGATTTTCTTAGCGCATCCATGTCAGCTGAAACAGCAAATTAATGTTTTATTTCCTTTTGTTCTTTTTTCGTTTTAGTTCTTTTAGTATTTCACCGTAAAATCATGAAATTCTGTGAAAAAATTGGGAAAGAAGTTCCTTTTTCCGATGCTCGCATTTGATTAGGTATAAAACATTGATATTTGTACTAAATCAACCACAATTTTTGGTACTTTTGAACATTCGAAAATGACATCTTAATTTAAATTTTGAGTTTAAAAAAATCTTTTAAAAAAATCTTTAAAAAACCTCATTCCTTACTGCCATGGGCTTTGAGACATCGCATAATTTTTAGCCTTATAATATAATTTCCAGGCAACTGCGCAAACTCACTCAAGAGAAACTAAAGCTCAAAAGAGCGTCACTGAATTTCTCAATAGTGCTACTCAAGATTGTGAATCAGATTTTTTATCAAAATGACATCAAACATGGCTGAGAATGCATTGTGTAGTGACTCGAATACGCTGTATCTGGCCAATGCGTCTGACGCTGCAATTTTGCTCTATTCAGATTCAGAAACTCTTATTTATTCTGTGATATTGCCGATAATTTTACTCTTCGGTGTGTCCTGTAACGCTGCCTTCTTGTTTGTAGTTGCAAAAATCAAACGGCTTCGGACAATAACAAATTATTACCTCGTCTGTGTGGCTCTTGCCGATATCACTTTCATCTTGACATCAATTGGCCCGTATTTGTGGACTTTCTTTTCATCTCCAGTTCGAAATGATATAGCATGGGATCACTCAGCTGGCTGTTTGCTTGTCTTTATAATAACTCTCACAATGTACTTTGCGTCGATGGGTTTATACACATTGGTAACTCTTGAACGGTACTACGCAATTTGCATCCCATTGAAACACAGAGCGATTGCCGGGAAGCGTCGCACATTGAAGATTATTATCGCTAACACTTTCGTTAGTATCATACTGGGTGTTCTTGTCTCGCTGAAAGATGGTCGAGTTGGTTCAAGTTGCGTTGTTTGGCCAGATGACGAAGAATTCAATAACTTTCCCAGCATTATCAAAGACTGCGTTACGATCCATCCTGGTGTGGTCATAATGGGTGAAGTGCTTCAGACTGCACCTTTCTTCGTTGCTATGATTTGGAATGGATATATGTATGTGGTAATAATCTACACACTGAACAAACGGAAAGCGGAACAGATCACCGATGATAAAAATAGTCAGATGCAAGAGCAGGCCACTCAAGTACGCAACCAGGTTGCGCGTTTGTTGATCCTAAATGGTAACGTCTTCTTTGGATGCCAGGTTATTTACCGATTTGTTGCTGTTCATATCATTATGAAGCTAACTATTGGTTTTGGAATCTTCAATTCAGATGAAGCCCTTGGCCTTGTTGTCATCATCAGTAGGGGGTTATTGTATTTGAATTCGTCAATCAATCCGATCCTGTACAACCTTAGCAGTTCGTTTTATTATGTGGCATTTAAGGAGGCATTTGGGTGTAAAAAGACAGTGACTGGGTCAACCGGACATACTTGTACCCCAACCATGTCAACGCGACAATAAGCTAGCTCGAATTATAATATGCTTGAATCAATATAAACATTGAATATATCATCAACTCTCTCGATGAACATTTTCATGCTTGTAGAATCAATGGTTCATGTATTTAAGCCGAAGAAGCACGCACATTTTAACCCAGAATATGATGATCTTATTTGATATTAGCTCGTATATTATGTATAATATATTAGTAAAGACTATGATATTGTGGTATTGAACATAAGTTGATATCCAAACTAGGCGAACTTGTGATATTGTAATCAGTATCGGTTCGGTAACGTATAATGTCGACAAAAATATTTGGCTAAAAATTATTTGAATAACTTTAGAATCTTGTTTACTTTGTGATATTGACTTTAATTTCACTCTTTTGCGTATTCTTTAACACTACCTTCTTGTTTGTAGTTTCAAAAAATTTAACGGCTTCGAACAATTACAAATATTGCCAATATCACTTAAATCTTGACATCAATTTACCCGTATTTTTGGACTTTCATTTCTTATCTAGTTCGTATATTATAGCATGGGTCATTCGGCTCGATGGTTGCTCGTCTTCATAATAATAATTAACTCTTATAATGTACTTTGAGTCTACTGGTTTATTGGCAACTCTTACTACAGAATTTGCATCCCATTGAAACACAGGGCGCTTGTTGGTAAACGTCGCACATTGAAGATTATTATCGCTAACGCTTTTAAGTTAGTGATATACTGTGTGTTCTCGTTTTCGAAAGAGGGTACAATTGGTTCAATTTGCGTTGTTTGCCCTAGTTGTTTGGTCAGATTACATAGAATTTAATAACTTTCAAAGTATTATCAAAGACTGGGTTACGACCATGATATGGTCATAATAGGGGAAGTGCTTCAGACTGGGCATGTTTTCGTGGCTGGGATTGGACGTTCAAACAAGGCTCAAACGTACCTCCACCTTAAAGACACATGTCATAATATTGATACCGAGGACGCAGTGATTCTTGATAAGGAGGAGCAGTGGCATAGGAGAGGCATCAAGGAAGCCATCTGGAAGAGAGTAGAGCAGCCGTCACTTCACAAAAAAGGGACTGAGACGCAACTTATCTCACGTATATGGGACCGGGTCATCAAGATCGAGGATCCCTATTTGTCTTCAAGAGTCACATGATCAGCCCATCTAATTGGGTCATTGCCTGACGAAGTCTAATAGTATCAGACGCAACGAAGCAAGTAGTAAAAGTAAGTTCCAGTAAAAGATTTAAATCAAAACTTTTTAACGACTGAGAATTAACACTCACTATTTTGACAATCAAAAAATGCTGCTTAACTTGAAATAATCTATATCGAGACCTTTGCAAATACGCTAATGTTGTAATATATTGCCATTTAAGAAAACAAACAAATACAAGTGATAATGTGGCCAACATAGGTAGGCTCGGTACCTTTGTATAGGAGTTGTTTTCTTTGCCAAATCTTACAAGTGTAATTTTCTCTATTCCTTAAACAAGCGATGCTTACTTTTCATGACTTGGTATGTTTATTAATGGACAAAATGTTTTTTCTTCTTTAACTTCCAAAAGTGCTTATTTTTTTTCCATATCCAAAGAGGTGCCAACTTTGCAAGTTTATACCACTGAAATGTTTCAGTTTATTTCTTACTATCACAGAAAGTTACCATGGAAAGTTATTAATAAATCGAAGAAAACGAAACTCCACAACAAACGTTAGGATATCTGTTGTTAAACAAAATCATCAAATTCTGTATAATTGAACTTGAAAAAACCAAGAAGCTTTCAAAGTTGGCATGATTTTTAGAGCCTTTTTTAGGAACTGTAATGTATCACCATTGTAGGTATTTAGACTCGATTCATTCAAAAGCATCGGTACTTCCTAACTCAAATGATTTCTCCTCGAAATATGCAAATTGCTTAGCACCACTTATCAAGATCTTGTTAAAACCAATCCATGACTAAAGAAACCAACATTGTGACCACTAGTTGCCAAACATTTAAACTGTTATTATAACTTCTACTGCCTGAGTTCAGAATATGGTGTCCTAATACTTTCATCCCAGCGACCATCTCTTCCCCACTCGGTTGGATGTTGCTTGCTGGAATAACAAAGCCATATTCTCCTGTGTCGCGTAGTTCTATACCATAAGAATATGTA